>NW_005841842.1:132346-177417 GCF_000455745.1 Alligator sinensis | reverse complement strand
CTTTCCCTATATCAGTTCTCCTTTTGTGATTGAATGTGCTCAGGATAGAAGTTGTCAGGGAAGGAAACCATGGTGGTAATGACACAGGACCTGACAATGTAGATAGTCTATTCATATCTGTGTAAGTAAGATCACTGAGTTCAATTCAACATGGCTTGGTACCTGTATTAGTCAGTTATGCTAAAGCAAAATGAGTATAAAATGATCTGCTAGCGTTTTGCATATAGTTTTTATTCCTTTTTATGCGAGTATGAGTGAATGTGCAAGTTGTAGAATCGTTGGACCCAAAACTACCTTTTGGAGGGACTCATTCAAAGCCATCCAAAATAGCTGAAACTTTTCTTCCCTGGTAGATTTGCAAATCCTTCATCAAAAGCTGCGGTGACAGTTGTGAGCAGAAGATAGATACCTAAAGCCAAATTCAGGCTTGTCAGTGGGGAAAAGTGCATATCCAAGGAAATGTAGGTCATGTTAAAAATCTTGCCAGCTCCGTCATAAACACCTGTGAATGTGTATTTCTGTGGAGCTCAGCAGACGTGTTGCAATCCATCCTCACGTGCCTTACCTGAAGCACTTTTGAATGATTATGCCTACTCTAAATGCATGAATAGACATGATAAGACTGGAATATTTTATTAATTAGGAGGAGAAGGTGACTGGGCAAACCACTATGTATGTAAGCCACAATGTATTTCCATGGATTTATATGTACCTCCCAGCTTCCTTTTCCTTTTGCTTATTCTGTTGCTTGCATAATAGCTGTAAATATGCTTTTCTGTCGAAGCTGGAATGTCTTACCCATAAATAGATTTTTTTCTAGAAGTGGTGGCTTTTATCTTTTCCACATGGGAACAATTATTGTCCCTTTATAGAAAGGACCTGTAAAGATGTCTGCACAGAATTTGAGACAGTGCTGGAGTCATTCATACTAATTCTTGCAGTTTTCCAGTATATCTGGGAATTCAAAAATATTACCAGTAAAATCCCATGTTTTGCTTGCTGTTTAAAAAAAAGCCCTGCAAAGATAAATGAAAAAGAAAATAACAGTCTTAGGATCTGTCTGCTTGGTGCCTGCTTCATCAACAATAGACAATGTCTTGCTTTCTATGGTTAGGCATCACAATTAAGCAAATTAAGCCACACAAAAAATAATTGAGAAATTGGTTACAAATTAACCTAACTTTATATAGGAAAAAATTATTAGTTCTTATTCAGGCAAAATGCAGGTTGAATTGAATTACCTTACACTTATTCAATCATGATTTCTGTTGAAATGTATAGTATAGAACTCATAAAGAACTTCTACATTTCTGAGAATTATTTTTCAGTGGGAACAGAGGCCAGTTTATTAGAAATAATTAGAGTATAGTGCTATTTAACATGAGTAAGGGTGTCAAAATTCGGTTCTACTTGCTTTGGAGTATATCTATATATCTTTTGTGTTCCATGCCTGTCACCTACAAAAAGAGGAGTTACCATTTTTTTGTTCAAATGCTGATGCAGAATAAATTCATGCTCCATTCTTTTGGAAACTATGCTTTTGTTGTTACCTTTGTATAAAATGAAGGTTATTGAGACTGACAACATATGGATGTTTATAGTGGGTTATATCTTCAGCTCAAATAGGTATATATCTCTATTTTGTTCTTGTGGAACCAGGCTTACTTAGACCAGAAGTTTTGCAAAACAAAGACCTAATCCCCCATTTACTAAACTGAAATTTTGGCGTTTTCCTATCATTTAAAAGATGCTAATTGCAAAGAAGAAGCATGGGTCCTTGCAGTTGGAATACCTGTCAATAAACTTCTAATTGGCTAGCAAAAGTATTTTCAGAGGCTTGACAAATATATGCTGCTTGTATCTAAAAGGCTAGATAAAAATGATGGCCCCATGATGGCAATAGTGCCACCACTTGAGGATCTGACCTTAAAACCTTTCATTATTTGTTGGCTCAGCCTATTCATCAGAATGATTTGATTAACAAAGAAACTGTCACATTTCTAAAATTAAACCTGAACTCCTTTTGCTTCTCATACTGTCCTCTAGGGCTATAAACAGATGTCACATTTTTCCCAGGATAATGCAGTTTACTCCAGGAAAATATGCAGTCATTCAGCAGTTCAAATCTGTTGTCCCAGGATAAATCCTGAAAAGGGTCACAGCATGAGAAGTATTAACAGTTTATCCCAGGACATCTCCAAATGCATCTGAACAGTTATCCTAGGATTGCATAATTGAATCAAAGGAAGAAAAGCACGCCTGTATCTCAGTTAGAAATGCAATGTGTGTACATGCCAATCCTGGGATATATCTGTTCTTGACAAAGACAGGTACAACTTGTTTAGGGAAATTACAACGTCTGTTCCTAGCCTAACACTTTTGGGATTTTGGAATGTTTGTATCTGCCAGTATAGTATGAAGCAGAAGAAATATACGTAGATTTCCTAAATGTATTGCATGTTGACCCTGCCAGGTAGATTATAACAAGAAAACTGTCAGCGCTAATAAACTAAAGCAACATGACACGTAAGTCACAGAAAAACTATGTGCATGCACCATCAAGCTGTCACTTTGATAAAATGGCTTTTTTCAGCAGTACCATGCTTTTAAAGTATTATTGTGATTAGTAGAACTAAATCTTTGTAGCAACTACCTTGGTGTTCCCGGCAGCACAAAGAGAATATTTTAATATTCATATAACTACAACCAGTGTAGTTACTCAGTATCTGAGTACAACTATTGAGTTACCACCAATCTAGACTCTGGAAATGCATAAAATCAAGGATATTGCAATCATACATCTTTTTCTTTGGCAAACTGTTACCAGATGAATGAATATGGATGGACACTATATGCGAACATATTTAAAAGGCCTCTCTGTCTTGGACATGACAAGTTTTTTTTTTTTTTATGCAACATTAGGCTCCATTCATGTGAAACTAAAAATCTTGGAGCCAAAAACCATCAACCCCCTCCAGAAAAGATAACATCCGTCTTGCATCATTAAATGGCTCATCAATAAGGTCACACAAGTAGAAAGTTTCTAGACTAATGCTTCTATGTGACCATTTTCTAATATTTTAAAACCACATGCCAAGGACCATTTTCCAAATCTCAAAGTACTGGGAGCATCTACACAAGATGCTATGTTGCCGTAGCAATGAGCTATGGCACCGTAGTTCATTGGTATGAGCACAAAACATGATGGTGATGCCACTGGATGGTAGCAACAAGCCACTTTGAAATAGCAATGGAAGCAACCTGTGCGGCACCAGGACTGTGCAGTAATGGAGGTTACCGTGCAGTCATTTAGCACTTAAGTAAATGCTAAAGTGCTTAGTCACTTAAGTGCTAAATGACTGCACAATAACAACTGTGCTGTCCGGTGCACATATAGACATGCCCACTGAGAGGGAAGGCACTGTCTGGTGTTTGTGATGCTGTTCAAACAGTGTAAGCGCACATGCATAATAGGGCAAAAGAAATAACGGAAATGTCAGTGACACCTTTAGGCAACGTTTAGCTGTATACTTTAGAATGCAAAAATCCAGCCTTCTGCTGTGATCGCTGTATTATTCAATGAATTGAAGCTTCATTCCCAGAGGTCCCAGTTCTGTTTATTTTTTTCTGACTGCTCATCTTAATGCATCCTGGAACAACTGATTCTTCACCCTCAAAGATGGATGTTAGCTATTATAGCAACCACAGACATGAATTGTAGATAGAATTTGAAAGAATTCATTTTACTTTATTTTTCCAAGAGGAGTGTGCTGTTTCCAAAATCAAAAATGCTGTTTTAAACAAAGTCCTTACCAGCTTCATTTTTCACATCTTTACTAGTAGAAACTTACTGCTAAACTAAAGGCAATGAAGAAACTTCAGACAAAATTCAGAAGACTCTGGGTCTCAAATGATATGCCCTACTATTATTTTAAAATAAAAGTTTAATTCCTTGAATGTATTCTGTTGGGATTATGATCAACAGAGATGCTTGAAAGTGGGAAAGCCAAGGTGATATTGAAAGAAATAGTTGAGCCTCACTTTATGAATCAATGAAATGTTGATAACAATTGAGAGGTTGCCTTTTTATATTTGGGTTACGGACTCAGATTAGGAATGAATCATCCCTTCCCCTTTTCCCCATAAACTGCTTTTGTATTCCAAAACTAAAGAAACTTATGTCTAACTTTTGAAGGGCACTTAATAGAGAGAAAATATATTCCCTGTATTTTGCAACTGGAGTAACTGAATTCAGCACTTCCAGTAGGCTTGCTATTTTGACATTTTGATTAACATCTTCATTGCACACTGTAGGTGAGGAACCTATCATAGAAACTTTCCATGGAACCGAATGTTATACAAATCTGACTGTCATCTTTACTAATTGTGGTGCTACCAGGTAGTGATCAGGAGATGCAGCCTTTCTAGCAGAACAGTTGTTCAAACCAAGCACTTCACTTACATAAAAAGAAAAATGGTTGATTAAAAAGTCAGAGCCATTGACCAAAACCACTACCTCAGGGATAATCAAAGACAATTATTTAAACCAGAACTAGTTTGGCATGCCAATGCTCAGTGCCCCCATGGTGAGAATTAAATTGCATCATCTACAAAATAAAGAAACAGAAAACATTTGAATATATCTATCTAGCTATCTATTGACTATATATATATTTAATTCCACCCAGGCCCTTTCTGTGCAAAGGAGGCCAACAGACTCTTAGAGAATGGCATTCTTTCTCCTACTACAGAGTAGATATTCTGCAGAGAAGGCTTAAAGACCCTTCATCTCAAATACACAAAAGAAGAACAGTTTATGTTCTGTGCACCTTGAATCCTTTGCTGTCAATATGAAATGTCTAACCCCCTATTCCCCCCCCAAAAATAAGCCATTAATTTTTAATAAATGGATGGATTTTACAATTTCTTTTGTGTTTACATGTTTATTTGCGTGGGCACCTGCCGAATGGGTCCTGGATTGAAACTGCGAACTCAATCCAACTTCTAATAACTTTCGTCCACTACAAATAAATATTGAAATGACAGCTGATAAATCAAAGAATCACTTATTGGTTTAGTTTTGAGTGATAGTCAATAGGGCTGTGCAAAGCTTCGTTCCTGATTTGATTTGGCGGAGATTCAGCCCAATTCGGTGGCCAAATCTCCAAATCCCAATCAAATCAGGAGACCCTTTAATCTCTCCAAATCAAATCAGAATGCTCTGAATCAATTCAGAGAGATTCAATGACTCAGCCACAGACACAGGTTTAAATGTTTGTTCTACATACCTCAAGGTACCAGGCAGCTTGTGAATGCTGAGATGGGGGGGCAGATGGTGTCACACAGGAGTGTGGGAGGGGTCCCCAGCTTACTCGGCAGCAGACTCAGAAGTGGACCAGAAGCACTTATGGTCCACTTCCGGGTATGCTGGGAAGCTCACAGGGGAACCCCACCCACCCCATGGCTCAACGACTGATGCCTTCTGGGTCTGGGCCGATTACCAAGCCAGGAAGGCTTCTGGGTTTTCATGGGAAGCTTGATCCAGCCCACCATCGCAGCATTCATGAGCCACACTGGGTACCCCAAGGTATGTAGAAAAAACATTTTAAGTTGTGTCTATGTCTGAATTGCTGATTCTCTGAATCAGCATCAAATCTTCAGATTCAGATCTGGCTGAATCGAAT
Source organism: Alligator sinensis (assembly GCF_000455745.1). Lineage (NCBI taxonomy): Eukaryota > Metazoa > Chordata > Crocodylia > Alligatoridae > Alligator > Alligator sinensis. The sequence continues at coordinate 171,733 of NW_005841842.1, read as the reverse complement.
CGGGACATTGATCCAAATCAGTTAATTGAATCACTGCCCCCAATTCGGGCTGAATTCGAATGTAATACGGCCTGCTTCACACATCCCTAATTTAGTCAATGACACATATTTCTAGGAACCATCCTATCACCTCAGAGATGATGAGTACAGTTATGGATGGCTCATGCACAGTCAGAGGAAAGAATAGACAGCTTTCCAAAACAGGAGGTTTAAAGTATAAATGAATTGAATTAAAAAATAAATCCAAGGCAGTTTATTTTCTATAGAGACTATTGATTATCCAAATTTGATTATCCAAATCAAAACAGGAGAGAGAGTGTTTGGATAAATCTAAAGCTTAGTGACTTGGGAGAAATATTTACTGAAAGAAAAAAAGTAAAACCCCCACTAGAGAATTGTTTGTGGCCAAGTTCAAGTTCCAAGAACCTTGTGTTTGTGGATTATCACAGCCCACTTGAGAAAGCTGGATTTACTAATTATCAAAGGATTTCTTTATAAGAAACTATAATTGTTTTTCAAGCAACAGACATAACATTGGGAACTATCTTGCAATTCCCTGTAGCTTAGTTTGTATCTGCATGCAGTTGCCTATATAACTGTGTGATTTTACGTGTACACCAGCTAGGGGTCATGTTTTTAAAGTCATAGACTCAAAGAAAAATAAGGCTGAAAGAGACCTCCAAAGGTAATCTAGTCCAATCCCTAAACAACGCAGGATCATCCCTATCCAAACCATTCTGTGCAAATTCATTGTTTCAACCCTGACACTTTTTATTTTCACTCCTAAAATATAACTCTTTAAGAGATGAAAAACAGAATGGAAAGGTGAATCAAGTTAAATAAAATAAAATTAAACCTCTGCTGTCTGTTAGCCACCTGACTTCCATACATTCCAAAGGAAGCTGCATGACTAAGTTCCTGCATATTATTTTAATGTTATACCCTCACAAGTTCTCTAAATACTTCCTGAAGAACTTGATTCACCCTTTCATTGCATTTTCCATCTTCTAAAAAGTTAAATATTATGAGAGCAAATAAAAAGTAACCCATGAAATCATCTAGCCCATCATCTACAAAATATGGAATTTGCTGTTCTATATTTTATGTTTATTGGTACCTTAGTCCTTTGGAATGTTCCAAGTTACAAGTCTTCTGCTGACTATCATGGAAGATTATTTCGTATGTTAACAGATTTCATCAGCAGGTAATTTATGTTGTTTGTTTCTTGAAATTCTTTATCATCTTTCATTATAGTGAAGTATATACTCTCTGTTACATGTCTTGAAAATCTGTACCAGCTCATCATCTAGAAGTATGAATGAATTGCAAGGGGATGAATGCAGCCAGTCTGAGAAAATAATGTGGAGGTAGGCAAATACTGCTAACCAATTTCACTATCCACTTTCATTTATTTATTTATTTATTTATTTATTTATTCAAAAATAAATTCTTAAAAGCAGAATTCAGGACTTAACAGTTATTGCTTTGATTAGAACTAGTGGATGCTTTTTTCTCTAAATTTACCACTTTGCAAATGGACGTACATAGTGTCCAGACTTCATTCATACAACAGCTAGCCAGTGCCACCAACAAATATTCTATGCTGTTCCATGTGGGCTGCTTCTCAAACTGGAACAGTGTAGCTGCATCTGTGTAATGGGCAGATTCATTAATTTGCCTTCAGTGCTGTGTCTTCATTATAAACCAATGATGGTTAGTGTCAGAGAGTGTATGACAAGGCATTGGCCATTCTAGATATGCCCCATTCTAATGCTTTCCCTCTAAAGCATGTATTTCTTGCCACTGTCAACTACTTTGGGCTAGATAAACCATTCATCTGACCCAGTATGGAGGTTCTTATATGGAGAGGCAGTTCTGTTGTTTCTGATTCAGGATGTGGCCTTTACAGAGCAGCATGTTTAAGGGTAGCAATGCCATACACAATAAGCTTGTGATCTAGACATGGCTATAGGCAGAAAATGGGAGCAGTGGCATTGGATGAAGCTGGAAATGTGGAACTGCTATTGGTGCTGGAAGATAAACAAGTCTCTTCCTCGTATCTCTGTAAAACTGAAGATAGTTTATGAACTCTGTTTAGCTAGCATATTTAGTCTCAATCCACCAAGAATACTGTATACTTTAGGCAGATATGACTGTGTTTACTCTGTAGTGAAGACATCTGCCTGGTACCTTGAGGTATGTAGAAAAAACATTTAAATGTGGAATACATAATTGGCATTTTGGCTTTTCAAGTTACTTTTACGCTCTTCTCTCTCCTGAGCTGTTCTGGGAACAGAAGGACAGATTAAAGAAATTTGCTATGTATAACTATTTTTAATATGGTAATGATACTGAAAAATTACATAGGACTCAAATATATCTGTCAAGACATGAAAAAGATATGTAATACATTTCTCAGAAAAAAGACAACAGTCATCCAAATATGTGTTGAAGTCCTAAACACACTGTACCATAATATGTTGCTGTATTAATCACTGCTGTAATAATAACTTTATATTCCCCACAGTTGTATGTTAATTAATTGCCATGTGCAATCAGAGGAGTGAGGTTTTGGAATGGTGTTCCAAGCAAAGTGGTGGTGTCAGAAAACCTGAATCACTTTAAGACTGAATTTGGGTAAATTTATGGAAGGGACAAAATGATAGGGTGGGAGTTCTGGTTTGACATGCAGTGTGTGTAATATGTGGACTCACGTATTTATATTCCCCATGTTGGGGGATAGAGGTAGCTGTTGTATTGTGGAAGGTTTCTGGCAATCCTGAACTTCCTGGCTTTTACTGTTTACTACTAAGAGCCTGGAAATATACTTTTTTCTTCTTATGTATGCTACTACCTTTTGGTGGCTATAGCTAAGTAAGGCTGATGCTTTTTTGACTGTGGTGTACTGATGTTCCTACCACTACTTAGAAAGTGGGGGGCTAGAAGTTTTCACTATTTTGCTCAGGGTCATACCAGTTGCCAGATTTGAATCAGAAAGAAATATTTATAACAGATGCAGTTGGCATGGGCTGTTGGTTGTTTTTCTTTTCTCTGTAACACAAGGGTTGTTTTCCTATGATCTTATGAGCAACTACTTTCGAACCAACTACTTGTCTGTCATTACACTGCTTCTACTGTAGCAAAATCCCCAGATTTTTTTCCTTTTTTTTTTTTTAAATGCATTCCCTCCTCTTTCCAACCATTTCTGACTTTGTCTCTTCCTCTCTATTCCCTATAGATAAGTATAAGTGAGCTAAGACATAGGATAAGCTTCAGCATTTTATTTGGGTAGTGGTTGTATTTGTTTTGTTTTTTCTCCTTTTTTATATTGTATAATTGTTATGTTTATATTGATGTTTACTGTTCTATATTACTGTTTTACTGGTACTATATGATTTAGGCCTACATACGTAAGTTAGCATAAATCATGTCAAGTTTCCATTTTGTTTGTCAAGTTTCCATCCTGTCCCCAGACCCGGTTGTGTAACCGGTGACTCATACCTACCCCTCCTATGTAACTTGGTTCCTGAATGAATGGGGATGAATGAGGGTGCTTGAGAGACAGTGTCATTAAGTCTAAAAATAGCTCCCTCTGAATGACTGAACCATCAACACCAATATCTGGACCAACGACCCAGTCCTTGCAACCACTCTCAGCATTCAAAGAAACAAAAGCTAAGGCAACCCACCATTGTGCCAGGCTGCACATGCTCAGAAAGAACACCTGGAGCCCTCTGGGACAGGACTGACATTGCCTGGACAGGCCCTCCCCATAGGAGATCAGAAGTAGTCTGCCCCATAAAAGGGGCAGTGAAGACAGATCCAGTGGGACGCTGTCTCCATCTGGACCAGCACCATACCATACTACCTATCCACCCAGAGGCCCTGCCGGTGACCCCACTCTGGACAACACCTACTGCACAAGGACCCCTTTCCACCCTCTCTTCAACCAAGGACTTGGACTCTGTTTCTCTTCCCTACCTGGACTTGAGCCCTTCCACTGAGTCTCTTTCTCCTGCTGCCATTGTGAGTGCTTGTGTGTGTGTGCGTGTGTGCATGTGCGTGTGTGTACCAATAACTTCATGGGGCTGTGTAGCGTGTTGTCTGTTTAATAAACCTGTTATTTGGACCCCTGAGTTGGGTTTTGCTTTCCTATGGTTCAGCCGTGCTCCAATCTCTGCTCCTCACCCCTCTAACTTCTGTCTTATTTCTCCCTCTCCTGCTTCTGGCTCACTGCCACCTCCACCACCTGTTCTGAGCTCCTCTCTGCCTCCAAACCCCATGGTTCTTTGCCACTGTCTTATCCCCACTGCCTTTTCCCCATAGCAACCAGGTTTCTGCCTCAGTTTCTTTCCTGGCTGTCTCCTCCTTGCCACCAGGCTTCTTTTTTTTCCCCCCTCCCATGGCCACTTGATCTTACATAACCCCAAGCCTCAGTTCCTCAGTCAGCTTCTTTCTAGTCCACTGGTTCTAATCCTGGTTCTGGCAACTTTCACTCCCTACACTTTAACTCTCTCTCTCTCACCTTAATCTTCCCCCAGGTACCCCAAGCACACACATACGTACTGTACCATCCAAGTTAGGAACTCACCTATGTGTAGGTGAGTTGTATGTGTGTGAACTGGTGAGTGTGCATGTGAATATATATCTATCATTGTATGCATGATATATGAATTAGTGATCTGTGTATGTGTACTGACTGTGTGGGTATTGACAATTGATTTTTGTCTAATTTTTAGTGTGTAGTGTGTATGTGCTTGAATTGGTGATAGGTATGCATGTGCCTAGGCTTGTTTGAATGTTCATGTGCCTGAGCTGGTAGTGTGTGTGTGTATGTGTGTGTATGCACCTAATTGATTTGTGTTTGTATACATGCAATTGTGTCACACCCTCCTGTCTAACAGCGCAATATTGAGATTCTGAGAGATTCTGAGAAACTTTATACTGAGCTGGACTGGAATCAGACTTTGAATGTTTTTGCAAAATGGAAATGTGTTGGAACATCTGATTTCGGTAAGATTTTGATTTAGTTTTCTCTCTTTCTCTGTCTCTCTAGTTGCCAAGGTACAAGTGAGTTTGCCCCGAACCTCAGAAATATTTATGTCGAATTGTCAAAGTCAAGCTCTCCTCTGTGAAACATTTCTGGTTCAGTGAAACAGAATATTTTGACAAAAATACATGTACTTGAAAATGATCTGACAAGCTTATGGCTCCTGTTTTTGTTGCTATGCTTGTGTCATTAAAAAAAAAAGTAGTTTACAGTGGATAGAGATTTAATCTTACTAAAAGTTATTTTTCTTTGGAGACTCTTAAGTGCAAAATGCCAAAATTAATATTTTCAAAATTAGTCACTTTTGAAAATTTGGTCTAGTATATGCTATAGCATTTGGGAAATGTAATCGAGTCAAACAACTGTATCCTAAAAAAATAATTTTATATGATTTTCCAAGCATTAACACCAGATTTATAGGGCAGGTCTTGTACAAGTCATTTAGCATGTACCCTGGGTGCAATTGAGAAACATGAGAGACATACATGGTCCAAACAAGAACCAGATCCTCAGCTGACAAAAACTGGACTTGCAGAACTGGTTTCAATGCAGCTGTGCCATTCTATAACAGCTGAGGATCTCGTCTTTTATATTTAATTATTTGACAACAAGAATGGGGAAGAAAATCAGTGAGGAAAGATGGTCTGAATTTTTGTTTCATCTTGGTTTGTTTTCCAGCAATGTGAAAATATTTTGCTTGCTTTACAATACACTGACTGTACATTAGACATGATGTACAGTTACTCAGGAGGGCCATGAAGTCAGAGTTGCAAAAACAGATAAGGAACAGGATTTACACTTCCTGTGTTACAACATGAAATGAAAAAGAGGACACTGGACTTTGAAGTTCTAAGTAAAGAGGTTGCAGTTTCATAACAAATAAATTTTTGAGTAACACAAAAACTAGAGCTGTGGAAAAACAAATTTGTAATCTGATATTAAGCCCAGTACTATGTGACACTTAGAAGCTGCAAGGAGAGGAATGAATGACTCCTGTAGAGGTAGCACAAATGAAACAGAAGCATGTTTATCCCTTTCTTACCTTTGACGAAAGCAGTGACCACTTCTTACCAGATATAATGTTTGATTTTAGAACTAACTTATTCTTATATGAGGAAAAATTTTGTATGCACGGATAAACTGAAGTAGTCACAGTTTTAAAGGTTTTGATGAGTTTACTGGGTGAGTCTACATGTGCATATTAATATGATGCAATAAACTCCAGTGCTTATCGTGCTGGAGTTTATTGCTCCTAGGTGTACATTTACATGTGCACCCAAGGCCTCAGCATGTTGAGCTGGATTGATCAGCCCTGGCTGGCAGGGGACCCTGGGGGTTAGCCTGCCAACCCAAGGCTGCTCGCCCCTGGTTCAACATGCTGTAGAGGGGCTGGCTGGGGCATGAAGATGCTTCAATGTGGGGGGTAACTAGCAGGTAGCTCCATCACTGAAGCACCTTAGTGCCTCAGTCAGCCAGGGCAATGTCTACACATGCATTTCTATGGAGTTTTTTCCTCCACAGCTGCAGAGTAAATTTTGTTCTGCTGCAGAGTAAATTCATTTACTCCAGCCTAATAGGGGTGCACATGTAGACATGTGATGCTTACTGCGCAGCTAATTAGTCTACTGCACAGTAAACATCTCATGTAGATGTGCCTACTGATAGCTAGCTCTACTATAATCCTCATTTTAAGGCATGTTGAATACCTTCAAGTAGTAAAAAACTTTCAGGTGGAACTCCTGCAATCTCTAGCCAGATCCTCAACAGGTATAAATCAGTGTAATTCAGGGTTGGGCAATTATTTAGGCTGGCCAGTTAAGGAGTTTTGGTGAGCTGTTGTGCATGAGGGTGTGCTTGACTGGGTGGATGGGATGAGGCTATGGCTCGGTGGATGGGAAGTGGCAACCAGGAGTGGGCAGGCCCAGGGGCTCAGATTGCAAGGCAGCAACAGTGTGGGGTCAGGGCCCAGAAGGGCAGAGCCACAATCTACTCCCCACATGTCCTTGCCCATGGAACTGGTGTCCATCACAGGGACATGAGAGAAGTAGATTCCAGCTCTGCCCCATGCTCTGGCTCCATGCTGCTTCACATTGTACCTAGTTCACACTGTGGCTGCTTGCTGCCCAGAAGCATGGTGCAGCCCCAATGGATCATGACTGGCCCAATCTGGCAGGGGGCAGAGCGCATGCCCATGACCCAGCCCCCACTTCCTCCACCACAACACAGGCATCCATGGGTAGCCCCAGTACAGCACAGCTGCAGAGTGGTGGGGCCAGCAACACAGGGTGGCCTAATCCAGCCACGATCCACTGGGGCTGCCCCATGCTGCTATCTTGTGAGTAGCTAAGGTACAAACCAGGTCCCTGCAGTGGGCAGCAGTTCCACTGGCAGGGGTGTGTGGTGAGTAGATTGCAGCTCTGCTCTGGTCCCTGGCCCTATGCTGTCACCACCCTGTGATCCCAGTTCCTGGACAGTGCTCCCATCCCATCCACCCATCTGTGGCCCCATCCCATCCACCTGGCTGAGCACAACCTACTCACAAGAGTCCCAGGCCAGTCTCTATGGAGAAACCACATGCCTGCCCAATCTGTCCAGTGCCCCCAGCTGTGGGTATGGGGTGGATGGGCATCAGGGCTGGGCCCAACTGTGGCAGTGGTGGCAAGGCATGCACTTGCTCCTGGGTGGTGGCAGCTGAGGCTGCTGGAAAGCCAAGTCTACCACCCTGCTGCCTCTGCCCTGCCACCCAGACTGCAACTCCCAGCATGCCTGAGAGCCATGTATGGGGTCAGAGCAGGCTGCGTTAGGTGGTAGCGGGCTTCTTAGCACCTGGGGACAGGGCAGGCTCCTTCACACCCAGGGGCAGTGGGACTGGCTGCATGTGCCACAGCCTGGGCTTTTGCCCATGCCTGGGCCAGGCAGGGCCCAGTGACCCACTGTGGGCCAGATCAAATCACACCATGGGCCAGATCCAGCCCATGGGCCTTATTTTGCTTATCCTTGGTCAAACTGTACTTGATTTACTGGAGCTTATGCATGTATGATTTAGTTAGTCTATAAGTACAAATCTATCCTGCTTTCTCATTGTAGCTGGATATTGGCTGGCAATCCATCCTGATTGTTGAAGGAAAAAATCTATAAGTAAATATAGTTAATAGAACAATGACTTCTTATATATACTTGAAGTACTTTATTTTGACCCTGTCTTAGATGTTGTCACTTCTGAAAGGTAGTTTAGCCAACAAATTAATGGAAACAAATCCAAAAGAATATTAGGGACTATTCATAAAAAGCAAATATTTAATTTGTACATAGGAGCATTCACATCAGAAACCTGATATTAAGATGTTTGTTCATAAAGTCAGGGAAAAGAAGGGTACCATGTTATCTATTTGAGTACTTGATGCTAGCCAACACATCTTGATTTCATAATTTCAAATTCAAATTATGAGATGATAATATAGAGACTAAACGGTCCTTACATAATTCTTTAACATTAATTCCCCCAAACTTTGAGAATTTAGGATTGAAAGAAAATGTCAACATTGTAAATGGATTTGCCATGAACTGTTTTGTGCTTGATTATTTTTCTAGTTCTAATTCTGCTTTTAAAAGGTGCTAAAGCTGGAAGATATGGTGATCATTGGAACTTATTTCTCTTCAACCTAAGTTAATGTGCTTAATTGTGTCTGTTTGGCAGCCTCTCTCTAATGAAGGCTGGAGACCAAGAGAATAATTTAATTTAATTTATTTATCAGATTGTCATTTGCCATACGGCTCTGAAATTATGCATCTCTATTTTTTTTCATATACAGCCAAACAATAGCAAACACTGGTTATTTATCATCTTTGAAGGAAGAGGTCAGACTTTGAACTTCCTCAGGAGGTTCTTTTTTGTAGAAATTTACAGTGGAAAACAGTTGTTAAATCGTGATAAAATATGATAAAGGGGATTGATCCTGATACTCCTTATTGATAAGGATCTGATCATATTGATAAGAATATAAAACAAACAGAAACAAAGAGAATAGTCTAAGGGAGGCTAAGAGGAACAGGGCCAGGCAAAGACTGCTAACCAAACAAAGATGAGCAATGTCAGATACTGATGGCTGAGCAGAAAAGATGCAGACAAAGCTGAACAGTGTCAGATGATGATCATTAAGGAGACATAAACAAATGAAGATGAATGATGAGCGATGATGAATGTCAAGAAGGCAAGAGGCAAATGAAGATAAACAATCTCAGGTGAAGTTTATGGAGCAACTGAGAAGAGGATAAAAACTTTTATATCAATAGAAGGCAGAGGTACACAAAATTGATACCTGAAGCTGTTTTTAGTTAATGAAATAGTGTCTATAGGTCTATGGGTTATGGGCCTGTAAAATTATCATCCTCTTAAATTCATGCCACCCCAAAGCTAGCCTGTAAAGCGGATATCTAATTTTTACTGAATACATAACACTGCCTACTCATGTCTTTCTGTAAATTGAGAGAGGTAGTTAGCCATCAGACAGAAGGCAGGGTAGATTTGCGCCTTATAGACTAACTAAATCACAGAAGTAGAGTATAAGCTTTTGTAAGCAACAGGCTTACTTCATCAAATAGTGAGATGTTAGTTGTGTCAATCGCTATGCTATCTGGATTTTGTGGTTAAAGAAAAGAACTGCTTTTGGTACAGCCAAGCAGAGCTGTTTACAATCTTACTGAGTAAATCTGATTTTCTCAACACACAGAAAACACTGTCTCTTTCTTCTTTGTTCACATTAGTAGTAATGACAAAGAATATTATATATAAATACTATTAATATAGATATATTTATATCAGAAATTTAAATCCAAACTTAACCCAGGTTCAGGGAAAAATTTAATCCAATTTTGGATTTGACAAACCAGATAGCAATTTATTTCGTAATTGTATCTTATGTTGGCTTAGAGTAATAACTATACCATCTGTTTGAATGTTGACAGTTAATATTATGTAATGCTTGTGGTCATGGTACTTGCCACTAAAAAGTCAAAATTCACTTACAATTATCACATAGTAATCTTTCCTCTTAACTAAAGGATTAACCACTGTAGATCTAGAGCTCAGCTCACTGCCACTTTCATTCCATCTTGTGTTATGTTATCATGACACCTAATTGGGTAGAAAATATCACCATTTTTATTTTAAACACATTTTGCAATGTTGTAAATGTATATCCAGAGTGCAGCAATGGTGAATTGGACCTTCAGTGGCACTTCAGACTGCTTAGATGTTCTGTATTTGGAGAGTTGGTTCTTGATTGTTTGGTCTCAGATTACTTTCTCAACTCTGTATGTCAGAACCACTTGCAGGTGAGAATTTTCCATCAGACTTTCACTCTTGATGATTCAATTTTCATTTGGTTTCATTAAGACATGTTGCTTTCCTCCATATTTTCTGGTTAAAAGCAACAGAAGCAATTTCAGAAAATGATTCATACAGATACCTCAGGCTGTTTCTAAGAACAGGCTAGTATTTTTCCATGAGGTCAGCCCACTAGTTTTCTCTTTATAGTTGTTCTCAAAAACAAGCGAAGGGAGGGAAAAGTCTTTATAGAAAAGACGTCTTTTCATACTCTGATTTATAGAGTTCACGGGCAGTGGTGCCTGAACCAAAACTCTTGAACACAAAGCATCCAGTTCTTTTTGGAGTAGGCTCAGCTCCAGCACATGATTAATTTACAGTCCTGGTAACAGAGAAAGGCTTTGGTACTCTGCCAAACTACAAGATTGTCCACTACTTGAAAAAGCTATATTGAACATATAGAAGCCATTGCAATTTCGGTTTCTATTATCGTTATTTACTACCCAGGACAGAATGAAGTGCTTAATATATGGAGAAATCAGACACATTTTCAGTGTGAAATTACTTGCCCCCTCCTTGGACTCTGAAGCAAAGAGCCAAAACCTCATTCTCCTTAGCACAGCTTGTGTGAAAATCTTTTATGTAAAAGGTCACCAGAAAAAGGAAAGTTATAAACCATTCTCCATATCCACTGGGGATGGGGGGATGGGGGGATGGGGGGGGGGGGAGCAATGGGCTTAAATCACAACAAGGGAAATTTTGATTTGGTATTAGAAAAAAAGTTTTCTAGCTGTATTGATAGTTATTGGAATAGATCTGCTAAAGAGACTATGGCATCTCCATCGTGGATGGTCTTTTAGGAACAGTTTAGGCAAACATTTGACCAATATATAGCTAGGTATAACTGACCTAGGTCTCTGTGGGTGTATCTACTTGAGATGCTTACTGAGAAGTTGCCTAATTAGCTCCACAGAAAAGTATCTCCAATCTACATGTGCAGAGCTATTAGGCTGGAGTAAACTAATGAACTCTGCCATAGGTTAGTTGTGCCAGATACACGTACTATCCTATGATACAGTTTTTTACCCTGCTGCAATGCATGTGTAGACAGTGACCAGGGCTGGCTGGGGCATGAGGATGCTACAGTACGGGGTTGTCTGCTGGCTAGACTCGCACTGTAGCACCCTTGTGCCCCAGTCAGCCCTTCTGCAGCACTTTGAGCTGGGGCGGAGCAGCTCCAGGCTGGCAGGCTACCAGGCTAGCCCCCTGGACTCCCTGCCAGCTGGGGCTACACTGTCCCAGCTCAATGAACTGTGGTTCCAGGTTCACTGTGCTGCGGTAAACACTGCAAACTGTGCATGAGTTTGTGTTGCACTAATTTCATGTACAGCCTATTGCACTCCATCTATGACATCTGTTTCCAGCCATGTATTTGCAGATCTAATGCAAGCACTCAGCCCCATGGCCTACTTCAACTCCACTGCGGGTGCAATACAAAAAACTCATGCTCTTCAACTAATGCTCATTAAAAGAGGCTAATGTATATTTTCAGGGACCTCACAATGGAGGTACTAGATTTAATGCTTACCTAAAGAGTATTAACAAACGTGTTGGCATGCCTAGTATATTGCTTTAGAGTGCTCTGTTATAGTGCCTCTGCAGCTTGTCTCTCTTGCATTAAATGTGGATGTCATCTTTGAAGCGGAATTGACTGTACCACAACATGTCCTGGCACAGCTGATCTGCTTAATTGGTATCTACAGATGTCACTGGGACCCTTGTCCTGCAGGTTTTGACCTCTGCTGTTCCTGGGCCTTCAGGGGCCTGAACCTGTGGGGCAGTGGCCCCAAGTGCCACACCCTGACTCAGTGCACATGTCTGCAAGTGGGGAGACATCCATGGGGGGCCCCCTAAATGCAGACCCTATTTGCAGTCATGGGCCCCAAGTTGGGGCATGGCAGCAAGATATGTGCACTGTGGGAATCCTCTGCAGATGCACTTGGAGTTGTGTACCCAGAACTGTGGGGGTGGCAGCTGGGCTGTGTGAAATGGCTATGTTTTGTTTTGGTTTTGAATTCGACTGTTTTGGAGGACAGTGATTTGTTTCCATGTTTCAGATCAATGTTCTGTTTTGATTCAGCTGAATCTGTTTTGGAGTTTCAGCACTGATTCAGAGATTTAGATCAGCCAGGTAGAGGCAGGCACAGCTGGGTGGCTGCAGGTTCTCCCGTGGAGAGAGAACAACACACGGTGCTCTGCTGAGCCGCACTACACCCACATGATGCAAAAGCTGCTGTGTGAGTGCCAGGCGGGGGGGCGATCCCCACTGCCCCCCACTGCCCCCTGCTCTGTGGCGGGGATGTGCCATGAGCCCTCAGAGACCCTTATTGCCTCTGCTGCAGCCAGTGAGTGCCGGCTTTTTTTTTTTTTTTAAAGAGCCAGGAGGCTGGGGTTGGGTGGGGGATGGGGCTAAGCAGAGAAGCCATGGGGGATTCTCCCACGGCTCCTCCAGCTGTGCCTGTCTCTGCCCTGGTTGAGGGAGCTGTGGGAGAAGGCCCCCATGGCTGTCCTTCCCAGCTCCATCCCCTGCCTGGCCCCAGCCTCCTGGCACTTTAAAAGGAGGGCTGTGGGGCTGTGCCGGACTATTCCTGGGTCCACCTCTGAAACACTAAGAAACATCCGAAACATTTCCAAAACATTTAAGATGGTTTTGTTTAGTTTTGGAGATGTTTGGGAGCCTTCTGTTTAATTTCAGATTTGGTATTTTGGGCACTGAAACGGGCCAAAACTCCTCTGAAACAAAATGGCTGCTGAAATTTTGCACAGCCCTAGTGGCAGCCTGTGCAGGGAATTCCTGTGGCATGTATTAAGCAAACAAATGCCCTCCCATTTAAGGCATCACAAACTGTGAGTACCTATTTTTGCAGCAACATTTTTAGGCCCTTCGAGCACACCAGTGGGCTAAGACATCTGTTTGGTCTCAAGTGGTGTTGCCATAAAAACTGTTATGATGGCACAAGGGAGATGTCAGTTTGCACCCTTAGCTTAGTGAAGTGCAGCTTTGCTGTGATAGAAGGTACTTGCACACTTTACCAACAATGTGCGCTCATACAATTTGTAAGTGGTATGAAGGTCTGAGTCAGAATTTGGCCTTATATCTCCTGAAGTCTGATTCTTACTGGAACTGGTCAGAAAATAGATTTTCCACCCTGAAAATAATGTTGTTGTCTTTTATCCCGACTTAGACAAAAAATATAGAATTTATCATTTTCTTTAAATGAAACTGCATGAAACTTTGGATCAATTATAACTTTTTATTTTGATCTTGACTGAGTTAAATAAAAAAAATTATAAATAAAGTTGTTTTGAGATAAGAAATGGCATGTATTTTGTTAAAAAATCATCAAAACAGGATTCTTTAATATTTCCTAAACTGTTTTTTTTCCAATTTTTAAATTGGAATTTAATTGAAATTAATAAAGCATTGCTAAAAGTTTCAGTTTAGTCTAAATGGCATTATCTAATTAACAACTTTCAATGAAAATTTCCTGACCAGTTCTAAATCTTCCAAAGAAACTTTCCTTCTGAGTCACAGAGTTAATTTGGAAGATGTCTTTCATAAATTCCCTCTTTGGATCTATTGATAGAAACCATTTTCTACAGCAATTAATTATTTTATGCAGGAGCATTGAATAAGAATTTAGCTATATATCAGTTTATTCTGTCTGTGATGTTGAGTGGCAGAGTTTGAGTTTTGTGCTGGGACCACAAAAAGAGGATCATGTATCTGAAGCTGTATTTAAACTGAAGTCTGTTAGGTCAGCCTGAATATTCCTGCTTTTATACAGAGAGGTCCCAAGTTCCATCCTTGCAGATGGCTCATGGGATGCATCCAGACAAGCATGCACATGTGCTTTGTGGAACCTGAAAGGTTTTTGAGGCAATGCAAAATGCATGCTGTGCATGTGAATTGGTTCTCCACACTGCATTTTTGTAGCATGGAGCCAAAATTAAATACTGGGAAATCCTGTTATCTTAAAAAATGTGGCAGAAAAAAGTGGGGTGGTGCAGGTAGTGGCAGTGTTTGACCCCTGAAATCAGAGCCTGGCTAGCTAGAACCATGCTCTAGCTGTCAGCCAGGCTCCACACACCTGGATTACTGCCGCTGCAGCCCTGGGAGGCCCCCAGGATCCTAAGTAAAGCTGTTGGGGCCAGTCCACATGCTGGCCCCAGCCTCCCATACCCCTACCAGAATGTGCATGCAGGGGCATTCCCAAGGGGAAAGTAGGAGCAGCACAACTATGTGCTACTGCTATTTGTTCCCGGGGAAATGCACGTGCCCATATAGGCTCGTTACATGTACCTGCAAAGCAATAGGAGAAAAATTTAAATGACTCTTGGCTTGGTTTAACATTTAAATCTTTGAGCACCATCACCATACAACTCATCATTTTCAATGAGACCATTTTGTTGTTACAAGTTAACCTACTTATTAGGATTACGACTCATTTCTGTTCTGTTATTCTCATTTTATTTTTCCCATCTTTCTATCTTCATCTTCCATACTTCCTTCCATAATTATACTACGTATATCTCAGGTCATAAAATGGAGGTAGTTCATATAAAGGGGGGAGAGGGAAAAAAATATAAATGCAAGCATAAAGTTTACAAGGCAATCACTTTCCTTTACGTATCATCTGGCCTTTGCTAAATATTTCAGTCGTAACCATGAAAGTCATTTGTAAATAACAATGCCAAGAGCTAATATAGCAGCAACAGTGTTTTAGGAGATTAATGTTGAGTTTTTTCTCCATTGTT
This sequence comes from Alligator sinensis, assembly GCF_000455745.1. Taxonomy (NCBI): domain Eukaryota; kingdom Metazoa; phylum Chordata; order Crocodylia; family Alligatoridae; genus Alligator; species Alligator sinensis. The sequence continues at coordinate 156,539 of NW_005841842.1, read as the reverse complement.
CAGTGCTGTGTCAGATTCTAATAAGGTTGCTCACAAAGGGCACATCAAGATGAGCACGGCCATGTGCTTTGTGACTCTGTGTGGCACAGGCGTTACTTGGGGATAAGCAGTGATGACGCAAGGTGCTTGTCCCTGAGGAACCAAATGTCCATGCATGTCTGGATGTGCCCAAAGGGTCCATCTACATGAGCCACTATAATGCACAGTAGCCTATTCTACTGTGCATTAGCATGTCATGGCAAAAACCATGCTAATGCACAGTAGAATTGGTCTACTGTGCATTAAGCATCACAAAAAAAAAAAATTGGCCTTTGCTAGTTGCATTAACATGAGCTAATGCGCCTTTATGCATTACCTCATATTAGTGGTACTCAACTTAATGCACAGTAGCAAAGACTATTAATGCACGTGTAGACATGCCCAAAGAGTAGGACCTTAAAACGTATTTTAGTAAAGACCTTCATTAAAAGTTTAAATTCCATTGGAATCTATGAATCATGTATAATTAATAAGACTGCCTTAAAAGTCTGCACATTTTTCACTTTGGTTCTCCATGTGCACCCTCAAAATATGGCATTAAATGTTTTTCTTTGGTTTTCTCTGGGTTTAGTTTTCCTCCTTGCAATATTCCTGCCACACCCCAGCCCATCATCACCTGTTCAAGAAGGTGAGATTTTATCAATTATCACTTTAGGTGTCAGCACACAAACCAAACATGGGTGATGAAATTTAAAATGCCAAAACATGACAGCGGCTTCCAATACCAGCAGAACAAAAGTGCTTTTAAAATGAAATTATTTTGCATCTTAAACTATGTAGGATACAGAACCATTGTTCATCCTCTGGGGTGAATTCTTTTTTAGACAAGTATACTGAGAGCTTGTTTTCAATACCCTAATTAAGGAGTATACTACAAGCTGTGGGTACCCACTTACAGAGCTGTGCAAGAACAGAAGCTGTCAACACAATCGACACAGTCCCTGCCACTGCCAGCCTGACCCCTGCCACCACTGTCTAGGGTGCAGAATCTGGTAGTTGAGCCTCTTTCTCCAAATATATGAAATGTGTCTTTTGATTCAGAAATAAAGTGGAAGCTGCAGAAATTATCTAGCCATATCTATTTTTATGGGTGCTTGCACCCCTAATAACACACCTCCATTTTAATTACAGTGTAACCCACTGCAGTCTTTAAAGTAAAAGAATGGTCCCTGACAGGCATTAAAGAAAAAGTTAAATGGGATCTGATGTGGGATCCCAACAGTTGCACTTCTTGCCATGCCTTGTGTATGGCAAAGATGCAGTCATGGGATCCTGCATCAAATCTCCTTGTACCATATTTCCAAGGGAGAGGGAGCCTGAACCTAGGTTCCCCCTGCACTGACAGGTAGCAAGCTTGGCTTCCTGCACTCCCTGAATGGGAGCCCCAATTGGTCTTGGAAGGCTGCAGTGTGCTCCAGAGGCACTGCCTAAAATGTGATTAGTCAGTTAACCACATCTTAAGTGTAACATTATTATGGGCCTCTGAGTCCCCTGTGGTTCAGTGATAGAATCCTTTTCTACCACCCAAGAGACCTGGGTTCGATTCCCAGACACTTATATAATTACAGCCATGGAGGCACCAAACATCTGGACTCAGTCTGATCTTTGGATTCTGTATCAGTGTTATAAAGGGAGGTTAGAAGGTCTAAGGAGCCTCCACTTCCCCAAAAATTCTTGCCCAGGCATATGCATCGAAGGACTGGGTAGCCCTCATGCATACATCATGATCCAGGAAGAGCAACAGTTGCCATTATGGTCCTTAAGGTGCTGTTACTGGTTACCTTTAAAACATATTGGCTGCTTACAGACATGGAGAAAAAAACAATGCAACAACAGTGCTTTACTTTAGTTCAGTGCACCCCCATGCTGAGTGCAGCATATGCCCAGAAGAGGAATTGTGTCAGTTTGACCTGGCTCACCAGAGTCTGTATAGCTCAGTTTGACCCAGCTTTCCCAGCATCTGTAGAGCTCACACGCTTCAATGGGGCTTTTTGGCTCTTTTATCTAGTAGGTGATTGAATCAGCTATTAGATAAAAGCAGAGGCTCAACTACCAGATTGAATCAGCAATTAGATAAAAGCACTAAAAAGCCCTGCTGAAGTGTACAAGCTATACAGATGCTGGGGAGCTGGGTCAAACTGACACGATCCCTCTTCCAGTAAAGCACAGTGAGTCTGTGCAATGTTATGCCATCATAAAATTAGAACAGTTTTGAGCAATCACAGGTTAATCCTTAATATTGTCTCAGACCTGCACAGCTGTGGCTTTTTACTAGTGGGCTGGTGAGCAGTGACATGAAAAGGAGCCAGGTTTGTATTGCTCCTCTGGGGTGGCAGGAAAGGGTGGCATTTTGCTTGGAGGCAGAGAAGAGGAAGGTAAAGGGAGCAAGGAGACTAAGCAGAGAAAATGCTTTTTCATTGGTTTATTTAATGATGGTTAAAGGTGCCCTAGATAATGATGTCCTAAATTTATCCACACAGTAGGTATAACATAGGCAGAAATAGGCCAAACCTCCACCCATGTGCCTCAGCTGTAGCCTGGAGGGAATGAAAGAGGTCTCCGTGCCATCATATCATCCTTAATATTGTTCATGTGGTGACAGGAAGCAAACAGGCAAGAAACACTGTTGTCTAGCTTGTGCTCTGATCCTTCAGTCAGGAGAGCTGATTTCTGACCCTGTTTCTGCTGCTACCTTGCGGTGTGGTGTTGGAAGCCTCTCTGTCAGTCTCCCAGTGAGAGAAATGATTTTGAGCTTCCTTTTCAAAGTGGTACGAAATGCACAGATGACAAGTTCCACAAAGAACTTTGGTATGTACTTCTGTAGTGGAGCACCTAGTGTGATGAAGCATGGACTCTAGAAAAGACCTCGCATGGTCAAGGAGGAGAACCATTATCACAGCTCTAGCTACAAATCTTGACATGATAGATGATTTGATATCTTTGGCCGTGTGTAGACGAAATGAGGGGCATGTATGCATGACACCTTTTTAAAGCGGGCTAAATGCTTTTGGACCCCTTTAATGGGGTCAGTGTTTGCACGCATCAGTGGCATACTGTACATTAATTCCAGCCGCTGTAAGAAATTCGGCGGTGTAATGTGCCTTAAATGACTTGCTGCCCTTACAGCCACGGAGCGAAAAACCGGGCTCTGTGCAGCTCAGGGGCTCAGCAAGAAGACCTGTAGCAGCCTGGGAAGGCAGGCTTCACCCAAGAAAAGTGGCAAGCCTAATCTTTTCATTTTTTCCCCCTGGAGCCTGCCTGCCTGAGCTGTGTGGCGGCTCAGTGCTTCCCTCCATGGCTGTGGTGTCCCCTGGGACTGCCCAGCCAGGTGCCTGCAGGTGGGTACTGCCTGGGGTGGGGGGAGGGGGCGCCACTGCCATGGAAGGAAGCACCAGCCTCCCCATAGCCCGGGGACCACTCTGCCCACCAGCAGCTTGCCCTCTCCTCCCCGCCGGAGAGGTAGGTAAGTCCATGAGTGCACGACACGGGGGTTTAAAGGGCTCTAAATTGAAGCAGTGTTTTAAAAAACCCACCACTTCAATTTAGAGCCCCTATTTCATCTACACACAGATGATCTATGAAACGATAAAATTAAAAAAAACATGGAAACATATATTTTCTGATTTGTTAAAAGAACTCTGGAAGTTACTATACCTTGTTTTGAAACTTAAAATATAAACATAAATATCACCATCCTTTTATCTGCATCATATTAAGGTATAGTATACAATGTTAGTTATACTTTTTGGCTGCCAGCAATGCAGAGGTCCATTAAAATTCTGGGTTTTTTTCTTGATTCTTTGAGGGTTGTGAATTTATTGTGAGCATGTTTAGGATAAATTCAAAGTAGGTTGTTTGGTTTTGCTTCTATTTTAATTGTTTTACCATCTTTTTCTGAGCTTCACAGTGGAATAGCAGTACAGTGTGAACAGCATTGCTGGAAACTTATATTCTTTATTTACCATGGAATGCGTAGAGCATTGGTAGGAGTAATACAGGTTTTCACTTAAAGCCATGGCACCTGAACCGTGACTTACAGGCAGAGTTTCCAACAAGTTAAAAATCTTTATGCTCTTTGAACACTCCTCTCTGAATGTTGAAATTGCCAGGAAGGAAGGCAATGCTGATGGTTTTGTTTGGATGATAGTGTATATCTGTAGTATGCTGAGACTAACAAGGACCTGACAGCATGATCCTTGTTCAGGCAAAGCTCTAATTAACTGAGAGGTCAGGTCCCTAATCATTATCGTCAAGCCTTTCCAGACACTGTTTTCTGTTTTAAAACTTACTGAATTAAATACAGTCTTTTTCATTCTTTGATAATAAAATTACTTGGTATAAGGAAAATTGTTTGACTTATTTTTCACCATAAGATGCCCCCTACATATTGTTGACATTGTGAAATAATAATTAAATAATACCTCAGAGTATTAATAATGAATTCAATAATTATTTAATGCCACACACCTTAGGAAAGTACAAAAACACGGTTAGAAATGTATCTTTCCCCTGTTAGAAATCTATCTTCTGCTGTTACCTGGTTATTAGCTAAAGTCCATGTCTGCCAAACCCTGTAGCATAAAATTCTTGAGGTAGCATCTGACTCTTCTAACTACTTGTGTGGATTGCTTTGGGACTGCAATTTTCTTTTGACTCAACTCCAATCCCAAAAGTAGTTGTGTGTTCTTATCTATTAAGAATGAGCCTGCACAAAGATTTATATGCAAGCCTTTGTATGATAGACAAGAAAGGTTTACCTGAGGCGTACTCTTCTCAGAGCATGTGCAAATCAATGCAGTGCCCTTGCAGTCATCCAAATCCTTGAATGTAGCTCTTTTATAAACGTGTAAATTGCCAGGAAGCACTATATGATTTTTTCTTCTATGCACTAGAAAGGGTTTTGGTCTACAGATCATAATGAGGCTTCTCAATAATGAGGCAAGAGCAAACCTTTTGGTTATTCTTTCTTCATTTTTATCCAGTCAGCTTATTGTCAAAATATCTTTAGACCCTACCCGTCTTTATATTACCACACTGAGCATTTTTTCTACTGAGTGCCTGGATTTAATTTCTTGTGCCACTTGACTGATATTTACAGACTTAGCTATAGGAAGAATTTACTTTCAATGCTCTAAAGTTTCATTAAATTATTATGATAATAAATTTAATTTGCAGTAAAAAGCATCTATGCAACTTAGGAGCCTTAGGAGCTAATTAGGTAGTTTTATGAGTGTTCATGCCACTGCTAGCCAATCATGGTCCTAACCTGTAATGATATGTGAGAGTGAGCCTCAGCAGGATTAAGGGAGATTTGAAGGCAAACAGGGCTACTTTTGCTTTTTCTTGTTTTCAAAGAGATTTCCACTCAGCCACTGAGTAGTATGACCAGAGTGATACTGGATTCAGTAAGTTTTGTATGCTGTTCATGCTATTGAATTTTTTCTTTCTAGTATATTGCATTTGTACCCTTCTGTATGCATAGTATACTTAGCATAGTATGCATAGGTAATGTTATAGTGAGGCAACAGTTGAAATACACATCTTTGGATGCTCACAGAATAATTCTTTCAGGTTAAATTTGCAAGTCAGTTGGCAAATAAATTAGACAGAGGTAACTTTTGTCTTCCTCACTAGCTGCTAGATGATCTGGGAGTATGATGGCTCAGAACAGTGAAATACACTCACAGAGGCTGAAGTTATTCTGATTCCCTTTAGACTGGTAGAGAAATGGCAGATTTATGTCTTAAGCCAGTAAGCTACTACTTAATAGTTGATCTGTACACGTTGGTGTAATTTTATCCCTAAAATCAAGAGGTAGTTTATTGCTGGCAATTCAGGTGTGGACTCACTTTTCTTCAAGAACTATCCTTTGATTTCCTTTAATTTATTACTATTGCTGAATCTGGCAAAGCTGTAGCCTATTTGTCATTGTTTCCATTCACTGTGCAAGCATCTTCCTCACAGTGCTTTAAATTTACTTTTCAGTGATCATTTACAACTTTTATCATGAATTTTGCCACCCCGTTATCAAATCAGGGATCAGAAATAATACTATGTGACCATTAGGGCTGTGTGACATACCATCATTTTGTTTTGACATCTGTTTCACCATTTCAAAGGGACAGTGTTTTATTTCATCATTTTGTTTTGTTTCAAAACACTGTCCCGCTTCATTTAATCAAAACTGTTTTGCTGTTTTGACTCGTTTCAACGTTTCACCCACAGGCTATAATGGGGAATCATGAAAACGTCTAAAACATTATCATTTGTTTCCCGATTTGGATGCAAATTGCAGGGGGCATGAAGCCTGCCAAGTTTCAAGGAGATAGATGCAGAGGTTTCTCGGAAACTGCACCTCAAAGTCTTGAAAGCAAAATTTTCTGGCAGCGGCAGTCTCCTGTTATCTGACACGCAGAGGGCTGCGGGGCTGTGCCGGACTCCTCCTGGGGGTGCAGGCCCCTGGATCTGTGCCCCGGATGAGAGGAGGCTGCCTTGTCACCTGGGACTGGTGCTGGATGTGGGCTGTGTCCAGCACTGGAGAAAACTATTGCTGCTGCCTGTCCCAGGCACAGCGGCAGCCTCCCCTCATCCAGTGGGCAGACCTAGGAGCTCGTGCCCCAGGAGGCGTCCAGCATAGCCCAGCAGCCCTCTCAGGGGTGTGGGATCCCAGATCTGTGCCCCAGATGAGAGGAAGCTCAGGCTGCAGCAACAGCAATTTTATCCAGTGCTGGGCACAGCCTGTGCCCAGTACCAGTCCCAGGTGGGAGGCAGGGAAAGCCAGGGCTGTGTTCCCTGCTGGGCTGAGCTACATTAGGCTGTGGAGCTGCTCGAAGCACAGCCCTGGCTCTCCCCTGCCTCCCATCATTGGGCTGCTTTGAAACTCAAAATGTTTTGAAACTTTTAAAACATTTCAAGTGCCCTCATTTCATTTCAAAGCTGTTTTGATGCTTGTTGTTTTGTTTCGATTTTGCTGTTTTGAGCTTGAAACACATTGAAACAGCTTCGAAACAAAACACTTCGCGAAATTTCACACAGCCCTAGTGACCATATGTCATGTGACCATATGTCAAATAGTAGGATATAGAACACATTTTTAAAAAGAAAAACTCATAAATAATTTCAAATATAGAAAAATAATGTGTTTGCAAATACACTATGAAAAAGACCACACATTTATATTTATTTATATATATATATATATATATATATTTATTTATTTTATACGATGGGTGGTAACAACATGGAATAAGAGATGCGCACAAACTTCAAATCTGAGTGACATGCATCTCAGATCAGCCTATTGTTGCATACAATGAACAATGTAGAGGCAAAATGTCCAATTGAGCAACCAAATGTAGGATTTGTTTAGGAGTGAATGTTTTGAACATTAATCTTGCTGCTGTAAATGAGAGAGGATTCATTGAAGACAGTGGAAATGTACCAGTTTGTCGTAGCTGATCTGTCGTCCCCCCCGCCCCAAAGATATAGCAAAGGGGGAAAATGTGTTTCTCAACAATCCCTTTATATATTAGATTTTGTTATCACCATGCTGCATTTTTGTTATATCAGTCCTTCCCTGCCTTTTCTTTAGCAAAATACTTTGCACCTGGCTGAATGACATGTGCTACCCCTAGAATTGTTATTAATACTGCTGTGTGATATGTCTAGGGAACAAGAGTATCAGGTCTGTTAAGAAACCTAGGCCTCCTACTGGAGTAGAATTCACTACTACAAAGACAAGCCTATGACTTTTTTTTTCTTATCGAATTATTTTTGTTTTCTCCCTTTAGAAAATGTGACACAACTGACAATATGTATCTCTCCACCATTTGTTTATAAAGATGGGTGCCTGAAGCCTGTGATTTATGATCTCCTGACAGGTAAAAAATGTATTTAGTTAATTTTATACCTCTACAATTATTTATTTTTTCTGTAAAATAATAAGAAAAAAAAAACTTTCATCATGTGGACTCTTGAGTCAAACACTATTTGTAAGTCTATCTTTGCGCTTATTTTGAGGGCATTGGAGTACCTCACAGACATTATGAATTTGCTGTTACAATTACAGAGTGCCTGTAAACATGGGGGGAGGCTGCTCCCATGCTTTGTAATTACAGCACTTCAGAGCAGACTTGATTAATCGAGTGTGCTAGAACATGTTAATTAGTATGCTCCAGCAGCCTCTGCATCTCATGCATCAGCATCTCTACGCTCTCAGTTAAAACACCCCCAATGTAATTTTGAAGCATGGGAACCCTTATACACGAGACTGCAGGTGCTTAAATTACAGTGGCTCTCAGAACCGCTCTAATTAAAGCACCCTCCCCCCCATATTTGTGTAAAAATGCTTAAGGAGATCATCTCACCCCCATTATACAAATGGGCAAAGGAGGCACAAGGAGGCATATCCTGGCATTTTGACCCATATTAATTGTTATTTTCTGAAATGGCTGTAGGGGACAGGACTAAGAGCAATGGCCTCAAGCATCAGGGGAAATTTAGGATGGAGATTTGGGAGACCTTTCTGACAATGAGCCCCTTGGCATTACACTTAAGATGTGATTAACTGGTTAGTAATTAGTCTTAAGTAGTGAGCTGGCAACACATTCAGTTAATGGTATGATAACATAAGGAATAACTCACAAAGTTATATTACACATGCTTTGTATAATTTTCTATCACCCGATCGTAACTCCCAGAGTGTTTGGTGCCTTTATACATATTTTGTGTAATAACTTAATGGCTGGTTCCTATCATGCCTTTAATTGAATGTATGGCTATTTCCCAAGACTCCCATGTGCTCTAGAAGCTGAAGTGCCCCTCAGCTGACTGGGGCTCCCAGCCTGGGGAATACATCATACCTTCCCATGGCTTGAAGCCCTATCAGCTGGTCGGAGCTTCCATGTGCTCCCCCAGCTGGGTGCTCCAATCAGCTGATGGGGCTCGCAGCAAACAGGAGTGTGTAGTGTGCTCTAAACAGCCCCACACCAGCATTATGATGCAATGAGATCTGATGTGGGATCCTATAGTTGCACCTCCTGCCATGCTCATGTAGCATGGTAGGAATCATGATTGTTGGGATTCCACAACAGATCCCATCATGTCGTGACTTTAACATCTGTCAGGGGCCTGAGAGTTGTCAAGCATTGGAACAGGCTATTTAGAGAGCTATGGAATCTCCATCCTTGGAAGCTTTCAAGAACAGGTTAGACAGATACTTGGCTGGGATGATTTAGTCAAGGATGATCCTGCCTTCAGCAGGGGACTGGATGACTTTGAGGTCCCTTCAGCCCTACTTTCCTATGATCCAGTTCCAACTTGCACTTATTCCTTCAGCTTTATCCATTTAATATGCCCATTAAAGAGTCAGCAGTATAATTATTGTTTGTCCCTTGTAATCAAAGATGTTTTTTTCAAATATGATTTTTTTTCATAACTTTTTAACTTTGATGTGCAGCCCATCTGGGTTGCACATTCTTTTTACCATTTAGAAATGTAATTTAGGGTATGGGCAACTATGGGGTTTTTCTGGTTGTGTGTGTGTGTGTGTGTGTGTGTGTGTGGCTGACCAGTCCCATTTTTGCCTAGAATGTATGGTTACAGACTTGAGAGATGATGGCATGTACAGTGGACTTGGCATGTGCTGTGGATACTGGATGATGACATGTGCAGTGGTAATGGTATAGAGCAGGGGTTCCCAAAGTTTTTATGCCGTGGCCTGGCAAACCACAGCCTGAAAGTGGCCGTGGCCCAGCAAACCATGGCTTAGCAGTCACAGCTGACCACAGCTGGAATTTCCAGTTGGCAGACAGATAAGGATACCCCCAACCCCTGGGCAGCGGGGTGGGCCAAACTCTGCTCTGCCATGGGCCCTGCAGAAATTGCGGCCTTTCTGTCCAGCTCTGGGGGACCATGGTGGCCACTTCTGGTCTAGCAGCTGACTATGCTGCAGACCGGCCGCCGACCCACCACAGCCCGGCACCGAGCTGCAGCCCAGGAATAGAGAGCCCCGGTATAGAGACTTCCATTGTAGGCATTTGTGTTCTGCTTCCCTAATGAAGTAGGTCTCAAGCAAATTATGCCACCAAGGAGCATTCTGAATCATGCCATCTGTTCATGGGTTTGTTGTTCCCAGCTTTGGACATTGATATTTCATTGAGTCTATGTTATTTTTGAACAATCCTCAGATGTCATCAATTGCCTACCAGCTGGATATCTTCCAGAGCATTGTTCATCACAAAGTATTAGAGTGCAGTTTGCCAAAAACATAAAGGTGACTGTTTCCCAGGTCTTTACTCCCTTTTCATGGATAGGGCAGTAGGGTTATACTGAATTTGCACCAAGGATCTTGCAGCAGCCCAGAACTGGAAGAGTACAGAAGCTGCACAAAGCTAACTTGGCTTCACACCTCTGGGTTGCACATTACTTTTACCACTTAGAAAAACAACTTAAGAGATGGACAAAGGTTATTGTTAACCTTTTAAAAAGGGGGAGCTGCTGTTCAGGAATGTGTATCATCTGTTACTATCTGTTAGGTCCATATGATGCTGTAGTGATAAAAGTGAGCTAAATCACCCCAACTTTGATGAAGCAAGATAAACATATTCATTTTGCTGCACTTGTATCAAAATAGAAGCAGATGGATCTCAGGATTGATGTCATAAGAGCTTATATTGCTACCCTTTGGCATTGATACAATTGCTATGTCTGTGTATTCCTAGAGAAATATGTTTGTTACCCTCAGTGGAGTGAGTTATTCTTTAACATGAGTAAAGGTTTCCCCCAAAGGTATGCCCCAAAGAAGAAAAATAACTTTTCTAGACTCATATAGCCTTGGGAATGAAACCAAATCTCCTGAGTCTGTCATTGCCTTAACAACATAATCACTCTTCTGTCCTGTTTAATTGTGACTCTTCCCTTTCAGAAAAGACAAATGCTGATCCTCACTGGACCAATTCCATTTATAATAGGACAGATGTTATATATGTTTAGGGATTTATTTTACAGTGTGCTAACTTAATTTTCTTTGTTTGAATCACTTTTTTCTTTTTTCTTGTATGACATCATATTTCCTCCATTTTCAGTTGGGAAGGCATCCTCCATTCTCCTTACCATATCAGAAAAGAACGAATGAAGTGCTGTCAGTGCTACTGTTTCTAAAACTGTAGGATTCTTAGTGCCTGATTCCTAGGCAATCAGCTTTCTGAGATACCCTGCCACCTTAGATTAGCAGTTCATTCCAAATCTAGTTCTATTAAATGATACTGCAATGCGTTTCTAATAGTTAGCATTACAGCATATTGTGAACCTCTAGATACTAATACTGGAGCCTCTGGATTCATTTGCCATAGTACATTTTCTTATTAATAACTTTCTTAACACCTTCACTTAGTAAGTTCTTGCTTAGTTGCCATTAGAGATGTGACATTAATTTGGACCTTTAATAACTCTAAAATTATTATGCCTGCTTCTTGGAAGTTAACTGACCTCCTAATTACTGATAAAAGATGTAGGTCCAGTTCATTCATCACACTAATTCATTTAATTACCTAATCAAGATTACTTTTACTACATCATTTGATTTCAAAACTTAAAACCAGAGCTGAAAATACTTTCAGAAAAAAGTATCACCTTCATAGGAAATTAATCTTTCAAGCACATACACACACATACACCCCACCCCTCCATTATTTGCAAATACTGCATGAGTATTGTTCTGCTGAAAATAGTTCTGGATTCATGGGGATTCCCACAGGCTGAATGACACAGCTCCGGGATCTGGATTTGGCCCATAGGCCAGAGGTTGAGTCCCCCTGCACTAAAGTATAGCAGGCTGGTTTTATTTGTGACTGGTTTTTAACTTCACAGGCCTTGTCTCTACAGAATGATTGCAAAGCAACACACACATTTTCACTGCTGTGCTATGTTTCCATGTTCATGTGTTCTCTGTTATTTTTATAGTACTTATTTTTTGACCTGCTGTTATTGATGATAGCAACAGAACACACTGGTGCCTTTTCAAAAAGTTGCCTATGTTGTAAATCTGAAGAAAAGGGTACTTTTTCTGAAACCATTTAGAAGAGAGAATGATCTGTATCACTTTGTGTGAGGTAGTAACACTGTCCCAGCTAATGTGATCATGCAGAATGAATGAAGAGTGTTTTCTGGGAGCCAAAGACTTGCTGTTACTGTGGGCATTAGGACCACAAGGCATTAACAGTCCTGTGCTCACTGATATATTTCACATCAGCTGAGGATATGCTTTACTAGTATATGAGCTTCTTTTGCATATTCAGCAATATCTCAACCATCTGTAGACATAATGTTTTCATTCATTGTTTCTAAACTAGAGAGATAACGAACACAAATAATCACCAACATTTGTAACTTACTCTAAATAAATATTTTCACATATTGGGATAGACTCTCTCCCTATGTTCTGGCTACTTTATGCTCATCAGGTGGTGGAAAAGAGCCAGAATCTAGCTGCAGCTGCCTAGCTGGCATAAAGCAGGTGGAGTTGTGCTAACCATTTCTCTCTTACACCATGGCATATCAAAGGCAAAGGCTGAGAATACTGGAGTGAAGGGTAACTGTTCATGTGAGGCACCCTCCAGTAGCTGATATGTGTTTACAGCAACTCGCTGAGCTACTCTAATTTAGGTTGGGGATAAAGAAGGTGCAATGTGACTTGAGAATTAAGGATGTGTAACAGGCTTCTTGATGATCCCAGTGAGCACAGCTGGTACATTGTGTCCTATCAAATGAACACTTTAAGTTTTGTATTCAAATGAACATAATATTTGTCTAGAAAATGTATTTTTTGCATAAAAAGTCCTTGCAAGGGTAAGTATCATATCTTCCTATCAAGTTTGTAGGAAGTTTGAAATGTTTACTGCACAGTAGTCTAATTAGCTGTACAATAAACATTACGCATCTACACGTGTGCCCCTATTAGGCTGGAATGAGTGAATTTATTCTACGGCAGGACTGTATTTATACACATACACACACACACACACACACACACACACACACAAATGGTGTGGTTCTATGGTGGAGTTTTTTGCTCCCCAGCAGCCCATGTGTAGATACTGTCCCAACTGGCAGTGTTGACCAGTCAGCTAGTCCCACACTGAAACACCCTCATGCCCCAGCCAGCCCCTTCACAGCACATTGAGCCGGGGGGGGGAGCAGGCCTGGGCTGGCAGCGTAGCCCCCACAAGGTGCTCTGCCAGCTGGGGCTGCGGTTCTGGGCGCATGTGAAGACTCGTGCCTGGGAGCAGTAAATTCCAGTGTGAGAAGCACTGAAGTTTATTCATGCACATTAATATGCATGTGTAGATACACCCAATATGAGCAAACCTGTCAAGGTTAGAGTGATATAAATTGCTACTGATAGAAACAACATAGTAATATCTTGCTTTAATCTGTACAAAAGCTGACCCCAGTTAGATGGCTAAGGCTTCCTCATCAGTTCTATATTACTTTGTCCTGATCTTCTGGGAATAATTCAGGGTAATTTAGTAGACCTTTGCCCTGAGAGACAACTCCAGGATAGGATGAATGGCCATAAAGTTTACATAATAGTTGCAAAGCTGAAACCTTGGTCCTACACCAAGTACCACCTGGCTGAGTCAAAGGGAAAGGATCACTTTGGATAGTAAGGGTAAAAATACTAATAGGAGCATAGTCAGTTACTACCAAAGCAATTCCCCATTTTATAGAGTATAAAGAGGACTGGGATGAATTTACCAGCCACATAATCTATCATGATATAATCAGCATTTTTGTGCTGAATTTTTGTGAACAAATAAACCATTTTAAGCTAATTTGTAGGTACCATTTTTTTCCTCTAGAAAAAATCTTCCAGTGTTTCCTTTTGGGGTAATTTATAGCTATACCATATGCCAGTTGGTGGATATATCTTCTATAATAGTTTTGTGTTCATTATGTGAAATTGTTCCTGTAAAATTAAAGTTTTACCCCAAAACCCCTGCCCTGGCATCCCCCTCCCCAATTCTCACAACTTTAGAAAAAGTTCCCCCGATTCTGTTTCATTCTGTTCCACTTAATAGTCATTTAATGAATGTAGATTAGTAGTAGGATGTGAAGCTGACTATTATAGTGCTTAATTCAGATATAGATGTAGAAAACACGGGAATCAGATCAGGTGATTGACCACTGTAAATTACGATAATGTTCTCTAAAAGTATTTGCTTCCCAAACAATTTCCATATTTTTGCCACCAAATCATTTCCTGATTCCATAATCTCTTTGTTACGTAAACAGGCTAGAATGGGAGTGTGGAGTGGGCTAAGTTATCAGCTGGTATAAACAGGTGGTGCAGTGAAGCTTAGGGAACTACTCCAAATTATCCAAACTAAGAATGTAGCCCGGAAGTTATGCTACTCTTTCTTCCTAAGGCACAGGCTTATTCATTTGCTGTTATTTTGTGGTATGGCTTTACTTAAAGCAGCTAACTGACTAATAGCTCTTATAGTAATTATAACTCACTGCAATGAGTCACCACCTTTTTGCAGAGCACTTTTTGCCTGAATAGAATTGCATGCTTCATGATAGTTTCCGTCTCTTCAGGTGGAAAAGTGGCCCATCTGATTGAAATGGAATCATTGTTTCTGTTGTTCATCAAGCTCATTTATATTATTTATCAAGGCAAAAAAAGCCCCCCTCTTTTGCTGTTTTTCTCCTTTTCAGAATGCTTGAAGGTGAAACAATACAGACTGACAGATGGGATGACACAGTAGTTTGTTAGTAGAAATTAATTGAAGAGGTGTTTTTAACATGCAGTTGTGCCCATTATGCAAAGAACAGATGTTGAAACAAGAGTTATCCTGAAATATTTTGCAGGGAAAGCAAAAATGCTAGCATTCCAATCTAAAGTTCTGTGTAAAAGTTAACAATAAAAATATCTTTCCCATATTGGCCCCACCTAGTACCTCACTTAAAGATTTCACCCAATGACAGATGTGCATTTTTTGTGAAAGAATGCTGACCTTTCCTGTTGACAGTGTATTGTCACATCAGGGAACTTCTCACCAGGACCTGGGATCTTTGAAGATCATGAAACAAAGGAAGAGGAGTACGTGCATAAAGTCTGGCATCACTACTTTCCTTGTTTTGGAGGAATGGAAAAAATATTGATCTGTTTTTGTCCTTCCCACTTCTGCATGCCATCTAGTCTGTACTCTGTGGACAGAGACTGGGAAGAGTAGGCTCATTTCTACTGATAGTATCTGCAGAGGAGCTGCTAAAGGAACTTCTGTGATGGTTTAAACAAAGCCAGTAATTAAAAGTTTCTTGCTTTGGTTATAGGGATCAGGATTCGGTACATGATTTAAAGACCACTGAAGTCAATGGGAGCTTTTCCACTAGTGTCACAAAGTTTTGGACTGGTACTGATGCTGAGGAAGAATAAAGGCTGTAACACTCAGAAATTGAAGGTACCCCTATTGGCACCAGCTATCAGTATGGGTATTTTTTATGCATTGCAGAATACACAATTTTTCCCTAACCAGGATTTTAATAGGGAAGAAGCAGGGATAAAATCAGGAAGGCCAAAGCCCAGTTGGAGTTGCAACTAGCAAGGGACATGAAGGGTAAGAAGAAGGGTGTCTACAAGTAGATCAGGGAAAGTATGAGACCCTTACTGAACAGGGGAGGCAATGGGCAGCACAGTTTGGAGAGGAGGTGAGTAGCTGGCAGCAGCAAAAGAACAGGTTAGAGAATATTTTTAAAAACTGGGTGTGTACAAGTCCCCGGGGCCAGATGCAACCCAAGGGTGTTAAGAGAGTTGGCTGATGTGACTGCAGAGCCTCTGGCCATTAGCTTTGAAAAGTCGTGGTGATTGGGAGAGGTCCTGGGTGCCTGGAAAAGGACAAATATAGTGCCCATCTTTAACAAATGGAAGAAAGAGGATCAGGGGAACTACAGACTGGTCAGCCTCACCTTAGTCCCTAGAAAATCATGGAGTAGGTCCTCAAGGAATCCATTTCTAAGCACTTGGAAGAGAAGGATGTTACTAGGAAAAGTCAGCATGGATTCACCAAAGGCAAGTCATTCTTGACCAACCTGATTGCTTTCTATGATGAAATGACTGTCTCTGTAGATGTGGGAAGAGCAGTGGACATTATATACTTTGACTTTAGTAAGGCTTTTGATATGGTCTCCCAAAACATTCACATAGGCAAGATAAGGAAGTACCACTGGATGATTGGATTGTTGGCTAGATAGAAAACTGGCTGGATCATCAGGCTCAAAGAGTAGTAATCAATTGCTCGATATTTAGTTGACAGCCAGTATCAAGTGGAGTGCCCCAGGGGCCAGTTTTGTTCAATATCTTCATCAATAATCTGGGATATGGGATGGAGTGCATCCTCAGCAAGTTTGTGATTGACACCAAGCTGGGGAGAAGAGTAAATATGCTGAAGGGTAGTGCTAGGATTCAGAGAGACCTAGACAAATTGGAGAATTGGACCATAAGAACACATACAAAATCCTACACTTAAGATGGAACAATTCCATGCACCGGTACAGACTGGGGACAGACTGGCTAAACAGTAATTATGTGGAAATGACCTGGAGGTTACAGTGGAAAATAAGCTGAATATGAGCCATTGTGCCTTTGCTGTGAAGAAGGCTAACATCTTGTTGAGGTACATTTGTAGAAGTGTTGCCAGCAGATTGAAGGAAGTAATTCTTCCCCCTGCTCAGCACTGGTGAGGCCATATCTGGAGTACTGAGTCTAGTTTTTGTCCCCCCACTACAGAAAGGACACGGCCAAATTGGAGAGAGTCCAGTCGAGGGCAACAAAAATGGTTAGAGGGCTGGGGAACATGACTTGTCAGGAGAGGCTGAGGAAACTGGGCTTATTTAGTTTGGTGAAGAGAAGAGTGACCGGGGATTTAATAGCAGCCTTCAGCTAGCTAGCTAGCTGAAGGGTGCTTCAAAAGAGGATAGGGCTAAACTGTTCTCAGTGGTGGCAGATGACAGAACAAGGAGCAATGGTTTCAAGTTTCAGCAAAGGAAATTTAGATTAGATATTAGAAAAAAACTTGCTCATTAGGAGGGTAGTAAATCCCTGGAACAGGCTACCCAGAGAGGTTGTGGCATCTTCATCCTTAGAGGTTTTCAAGACCTGGCGAGACAAAGCCTTGGCAGGGTTGATGTAGTTCAGGATGGTCCTGCTTTGAGCACGGGGTTGGACTAGATGACCACCTGAGGTACCTTTCAACTCTAATTTTCTATGATTCTGTGATTTTAAGAAGTGGCTTAGTTAAATCAATCGCCTTCCACTGGATTGCAGGCATGCAGTGACTTTCCTCTTTCAGGCCAGATGCACAAAATCACAAAACCTGATCTATGATCATGTGGCTTACTTTAAGTCACATGATTATAAATTGGATCCTTGCTTGTGCTGTGCACAAATTTTTGGTGGTTGGGAGCTATGCTAGGAACGATCTATGTATGTCAGAGTTGGGGGAAGGAGAGGGGCATGCAGGATTGGGGTCAGAGGACTAGGGGTCTGAGGATGGGAGTTGTTAAGATCAGGGGGGAGGGGATGGTGGGTCCATGGGGAGGGGTGCTTGGTGGGTTTGCAGCAGGAGGGGGTTGTCCACCCAGGGTTGGGGCTGGTTTGAGGGCTGAAAATAGCACAGTCAAAGACAGGGTTAAGGAAAGTGCAGCCCTGGAGCTGGGATGAGCAGCTGTGTTTTTTCAGCTCTGGGGCTGCATTCCAATTATGTACACATGATTAGTTAGATGGGTCTGGGTTAGCCCAGTCTACATACTACACCTCTGTAAGTGAATTAGGTTAGATCAAGTCAGTCATTTTTCGCTCAGTCTATACTCCCTGAACATATGTACACCTTGGCACTTAGATCGACCTAAACTTAGTGAAGCCGATCAAAGTGTATTGTCTGCTTGTACCCAAAGAGAGTGCAGAAGAAGGATGTGCTTGGGTGTGTTTCCACAGTGACACACAGAGGGAATCTGACAAGTTTGAGTCTCTCCAGTAAGGGAGATAAGCAAACCCTCATCTCTGAGGTACTTGTAGTGAAACTCCCCACTCATTATCTTTTACTTCTCAGCACTGCAACACTTCTCATTTATGATCAGGCTGGAAGCAGCCGTAGTTAAACAGTCTGAGGAAAGGCAAGGTGGTATTTTTGGCTTTCAGGGAAGCAGGATACACTGCAAACATCAGGGGAACATTTAATTTGTGACAGCTAACTTAATTATGCATAATGTTGGGGGGGGAGTAGGGATAGTTTTAGTAGCTCCACAGGCAGATGCTTACATGGTATAAACTGACTTCGGTGCCCTGTGGTAATATGCACTAAGTAAAGATTTACCTTAACTGCACAACCAACATTCTAGGTGCTGAAGAATATTGCAGGTCTCTGACTCATGCTTTAAAAGAGATCTTAATCTTTTTTCAAGGATTGTGAAAATGCCATACCCTGATTGTTTCAGGGATAAAGGTTGTAGCTGTGTTGGTCTAAGAGTACAAGCAGTCAGTGTGGTAGAAGTGATATCTTCTTTTGTTAGACCAACTAGACAGTTGCAAACAAAATTTTTCTTTATTTGCAAGCTTTTGGGCACACACGCCTTTCCTCAGGCATATGAAAATACGTGCCCGAAGAAGAGCACGTGTGCCCGAAACCTTGCAAACAAAGAAAAAATTTGTTTGCAACTGTCTAGTTGGACTAATAAAAGATACCTTGATTGTGTTACTCATGTACATCAAAACATATTGTCAGATGCAGAATATTGTGACTGATGCACACAGAAAGTCAGTCTCTCTCTAATTGGACTTAAATTTGTATAATTTGACAAATCAAAGGGCTTCGGCAATTAGCCATCTTGCTCAATAAGCAGTATATATAGGCGATCTGTGGTTGCTGTGTTCAGAAACCTGTCTAGTTTTCAGACATACTCAAATGTTATGGAATTTCTTTGTATGTTCATGTCATATGAATATTGGGATAGAACACTTTTATTGATACTTCTGCTAATGATTTCTTCTCAAGTGCTTGCATCCTGAATTTTATGTTATCTTAATTAATATCAAAATCCATTCTCATCTCAAATTATTTGTTCAAAAAGTCTCCTGCTCTGAATGTTTTGATTCTAGATGCTTGTGAAATGTTTTATTTTTACTTGGTACCTGCATAGTGGTACTTTTTAAGTTTCTCATTGGTGTTTGCTTACATTTATTCAGATCACTCCTTCTCTTTGCTCAGGAAATAATATCAGAAAATAGAAACTGAGATTTAGAAAGAGTTTTTTTCCTCCCCTTGAGTTAGGCTAGAACAACTAGTAAGAGAAAAATAATCTGTAATATTAATTTGAATTTGAAAATAAGCTTCTTTATTTTTAAAGTATTTTCTTAACTGTTACATTTATCTTCCTTGAAGTTTAACTTTTACTACAATGTGTTTGTGAAAATTCATGGATGGTTGAATGTTCATGATTATTGAAAGCAAATTTTATATATAAAATTCAGTTATGATACATTAAATTAGCACCGTTCAGATTGGCTACTGCAGCTGTCTAATCAGAAAGCAGAAACAACACCATCTGACCTGAGTAATGAATATATTAGAGATGCATGCATAATTCATTGCAAATATTTTAGTTAATCCTATAAGGGTAAGAAAAAACCTAAAAAGAATTCCATAAATAATGTATAAATTCAACAGTCTGATCTTCTCATGAACAAAAAAAAATACATTAAATGAATTAATCATTATTAATTTTTGAATGCTAATAAGAATGCATATTGTATTGCATAGGGAAGAATGTCTATGAGATGTTTTCAATAAAATATGTTAAACCAGTTTTTTATCTGTCTGTTAGCAGTTTATATAACATAGCTATAAATAAAAGGGTGTTTTTTTTTCCTTTTTTGATAGCTTGAAGGTGAAAGAACTGTAGACTCAGAAGAAAAGGAAAAACAGGAGATGCTAAGGGGATGTTTAATAGCTATTGGAATGACTAGATAAGTGAATCACTTGCACTCAGATGGTATGAAGCATCTGTGGTTTATGGCTGAGGGAAAGCTAGTGGACTCTAGAATTCAGGGATGACAGATGTAAACAGACCAAAACTTAGCTGTAAAAAAGAAATAAGGAAGCTCCAACTGGGAACTGGAAAAACATGGTTTGTATATTGTTCTGGTTTGGTTCAAGGAAAATATCCCTTCCCAGAGAATTTATTATACCTAAAAAGAAGCTGATATATTGTAAGACCAAGGTTTTACAAGTGACTTAATATAGATCTTGTAATGGGAAGTGATTAATCTTACTTTAATCTATTTTACAACTACTAAAACAGGTTTGAGTTCCCAAATCCCATGTGTTTATTTCTGTCTTTAAATGTTCCCTAGGAAAAGTTAAAGTAAATCTACTCTCACACTAAAGCTGAAACCCTGACTGTATGTCATTACGTGCGGGTATTGTTAAAAACATCCTCCCCTTCCTCACTCTTTGAAGCTTTCTTATAGCAAATTGCTGAAATTCTGCAAGAACTCACTCACTTCAGCATTTTCCATTCCAGTTAGAGGCAAGTAGTACTGGAAATATAAAGATGAAGAGATTTCTCTTGAGCTTTCATGGCTTAAGGCTGCATGAAACATGTGCAGACCTTCAAGAGCTTTTGTCTTCAATGGGATTCTGAAATGCAGATGTGCTTAAATGCATGCAGTTACAACATTAGTGCCTAATTTAATGGACCTGTAACGTTAAAATAAGCTCATACATCAAACACTCAGAGCTGTGGGTACTTATTCAAACAAAACTTCTGAACCTTTTAAAGTTGGAGTTTAGTTTCTACCCTTCAAATTTCACCCTTCTCCTATGGGGTTTGTCTGGGACACTTTTACTCTGTTGTGGTTTGTTTCCCAACTTAGTGGCCAAGGTACTTGCCTAGCAAATTTAAGACCCAGGCTCTCAGACCCCCTCTTACCCAGAGAAGGGTTGAACACACATTTCTCCTACTTCCCAGTATACTGCTCAAATCACTAGACCAGAGGCTAAACATTATCCAATTCCCTTTCCTGTCCTTGACTTTAACTTGACCCCAGCCTAGGGGTTGTATCTCTCAGTAAAATGACAGCTATGTTGGAAGGAAACAGGGGTCCCAGGATCTAGTCTAGGCCCTTAACTCCAGTGGGACAGAAAATTCTCCACTGCTCTTTGTCTATTTTAGTCAAGAATATTACATGGAGGGTGTAATAGTTCATTGAGCTATTGTGGGTGATAGAGCATGAGGGGCACCTGGATCCCATCCCCCATTTCCTGAGCAAGTACTTTAACTGCTAGATTATTGGGTTAACGTATGAGAGAGCCCTTCTCCACAGGTTTACCACTAACTAGTCAGGAGGTTTTACCTAGCTATGATTACATTCACACAGGTATGTGCCTACTGAGCCATGTTTGGCCAGAATGCAATATACTGCACATAGGCAAGGTGCATCTGCAGCCAGGGTGGGGTGGCACAACTCTGTGCTGCTGCTGCAGTGGGGGGACACAACTCCATGCCACCACTGTCACCCCTGCTGCTACCAGGCATTGAGTCCAGCCGGGCTGCAACCCCATGCCCTGCCTTTGGTGCAGAAATCATGCCACCCCCCCATACCCACCCCACTGCTGCCAGGCCTTGACTTTGGCCAGGATGCAGCCCCATGCTGTTAGCAGAAATCTCGGGGCCACATGCCCCTCCCTACCCCCTGTAATGCATTGCTAATGCTACTGCACATGCTCAGTAGTTGGTGACTGCTTGTTCATCCACACTGAACATTAAATAGGATAATTAACAGTATGTAGGTGGCCAAAAAGGCATTTGGGTACGTTAAATGAAACAGCATTCTGCCCTAGCCTTCTGTCAAACAAGTGTAAATTATGAGTAACTCCACTGAAGTCAATGGGGATTAGTAAAAAAAACAACTAGTATGAGTGAGAGGAAAACAAGATTTTTTAAATAAGCTGTTTTTAAGCCATTAAACTGTGGAATCTCTTAGTATAGCTAGTATGTAATACTTTAAAAATCAGCCCCCCCAAAAAGAAAGATTTCAAGGAAACACCATAAAAATAATAAAAAGTTAAAAAGCACTGTTCAAAGAAAAGAAACAAAACTGATCTTAAACCTGCCCTAGAATCAATAGTCACTCTAAAGAATGCAATAAGAGAACATTTTCTTTACTATATCTTCTGTTTAAGAGGAGAGATCAACTTTAAGGCCCAGCCTCTATTAAAGCTAGTTGTTGTGGTACTGACCTGTGCTAAAAATGGAACATTTTAACTTTAACTTCTGGCTTACACTCTTCCTTTTTGCTAGTACTCCTCTAATACCAACTAGGCATATCATTTTTAATAGCTTCTTTCACAGAAAAACATATCCAAAGCTATTTAGAGCTGCAGGTTCAATCATAAATGTAAGTAAGGGGATATCACCTCAGCTGAACCTCATGTGCTCTGAAGGTCCTTGGATTCACTCATTATTTTGTTGTTTAAAAGATGCTGACAGGAGTGCATCGGTAATGCCCAAAACAGGTCAGGCTGTGTTTTAAGAATCAATGGTTCACTAAGAGTACTTTCAGAGAATCAAGGCTGGGGGGAAAAGGATTCCAGCTTTACTGAGTGTATCGTTGGATTGTCAAATTGTTTTTTTCTGTTTGGTGCAGTGCTGACCTTAATAGTAGGTGCAACCTAAGGCTATGTACAGGCATTCAGGGAGGTTAGGGGGAGATTAGATCACATTAGAAATAGGCACCTGATCTTAGGTCACCCAGGTGTGGACCTTACAGGCGCGTCCACACGTGCAAGTACGTGCGCTTGCAGCAGCTCAGCTCAAATATAAGCGGTACAAATTTGAGCCGGGGCTTTTTGTTTCAGCGCACGTGCTTGGACATGCACTTTGTTGTGGAGCAAATTGTGCCACTTGGGGCAAAGTAACTCTGCTTGGCTCCTCCTGGATCCGCAGCCACGGGGAGCTACAGCCCAGGGCTAGCACCTGTGCTGTCCCCAGCAGTATAAAAAGCTACCCTGGCAAATAGCTCAGGGCTACTAGCTCTCAGGAGCTTCTGGGGCCCACTCCTCTACCCCTTGTGCCAGCTGGACTGCTGAAGCAGCCCTGAGAGTTCCCTGTACCCTCTACCCACTGCAGGGGTCTGGCAGTGGGGGCTGCTGCCTGGCTGTGACCTGCTGCGCACCCGCCAGACTCAGATGGGGACTGCAGAGCCAGTAGAGGCATCTGCCTTCTGGGCCACCTGCCAGTGGGCTGCGGTTGCAGGGTTGGTGTTTGTGTGGCACTACTGCCATTTATGCCCCCTGCCTGGCCACCTGGGCAGCTATCACCCGGAAGATGTTCCAGGTGTGGTGGCCTGCTTTGAACTGTCAAAGCATGTCCTCCTGGCCCCATTTGTCCAGGAGGTCAGTCACAGCCAGCTGGGTCCAAGGTGCCAACTCTGAGCACTGCCACTGGCCTCCCTAGCAGGAATTCTGGTGTTCCCTATTTGAAAACTGAAAAATCCCTGATAAAAAAAATTCCAAAGTCACTCTGCAAAATACCTCCAAATTCATGTCCTCCACAAGTAAAACAAAAGACCACTATAAAGACAGAGAGCAAGGCAGAGACAGCGATCAGTTGGACAATCTTTTACTGATATAGCCTATAGTGTTAAAGTAGGTCTCTTAATAAAGTGAACTCTAAATACATGTTTCTTGAATTCATGAATACATGTTTTGCTGCACTCCCACAGGGCGATGGCCCCCACACAAGGGGTTTGGCTCCCCAAGAGGGGGTTTGGCCCTCTCACAAGGGGTACGGGCCTCCAACAGGGGGTTCAACCCCACACAAGGGGTATGGGCCCCCAACAGAGGTTTTAGGCCCCCAATATGGGGTTCAGCCATGACACAAGGGGCATTCCCTCCCAACAGGGTATTTGGCCCCCCAATAGCAGGTTCAACACCCAAACAAGGGGTACAGGCCCCCAACAGGGGATTCAGCCCCCACAGAAAGGGTACGGCTCCCCAACAGGGGCCAAATGGCCCCCACAGGGGCTAGCACCCCCCTTGCAAGGCCCACATGCCCCACCCAAGCCCCCCAATTGTTGTCCCTCCTGGCCCCATCC
>NW_005841842.1:127635-131970 GCF_000455745.1 Alligator sinensis | reverse complement strand
TCAGGGGCCTTGGGGAGGGGTTGGGGGAGCTAGGGCAGTGGGCAGGGCCGTCGGTGGTCCCCCCCATGGTCCCCTACCCCCTCCTCCAGCCCTTCTGGCCCCTTACTCACTGGCACCAGGGCAAGGGCCAACCATAGAAATCCTGTGGCAGCCAGAGCATCTCTGTGGAGGACCCAGCCTCCGGTTGCCTCAGGGCATGGTCATGGACCGTGCCCTGCTCCGCTTTTTTAAACATCAATTTTTTTAGACCCCTGGATTTCCAGGGGTCTAATTTTCTCCCTGTGCTGCAAGTTTGCAGTGCGGGGAACATTTTTTTTGTTCCCGCTCATGCTGGTTGCACCACCTCAAAGGGGTTTGAAGTGGGGCAAGAGGCACATGCGCATTTGTGTGGATGCGCCACACCTGTGGATCCTTAGGTGGATCTAAGTGCAAACTGTACATAAGTTCCAGGACAGTTTGATCAGTCTAAAAATGTCTGACCCAATCTAACTTAACCCTACCTTTGAGGTAGTCTAACTTAGATTGGGTTGTCCATTTTTAGACTGATCTAACTTTCCTGAACTTCTGTACAGTTCTCAATGCAGCCCCAAGGCTGGGAAAGTCCAGATGCAGGCTGCAGCCCTGGGACTGCACTTTTCCTACTTGATCCCCTGGCATGGGATTACTTTTAGCCCCCTGGGCCCAACCCCAGATGAACCCTACCCCAGCCCACCAAGCCCCACATCCCACAAGCTGCTCCTGGTGCCTGTTTTATCAGTATTTGCCAGTGCTGGAAGCCAAGGGAGTAAATTACAGTTGGGAGGAAGGGTGGATGGGATGAGGGTGTAGGTTCACTGGGGGGAGGGGGCTTTGTATGGGGGTGTAGAGTATTGGCTAAAAATAGCCCCTAATCTTGGAGGGGAAAGAGCCCCCCATCCTCCCGAGGCCACCCCACAGACCCCACAAACCCCCCTGATCCTACCAAAACCTTTTAAATCCCAACAGTCCCCCAAGGACCCCACCTCCCCCCTCCCAATTCCCTGATCCTTTCCCCAGATCTGGCTTGCCCCTTCAATCCTCCCACAAATCCCCAATCCACACCTGGAGCTTACTTTTCCCCCAGATCCTTCAAACCCCCCCCCCCCCCATCCCAATTTACTTTAGTTTGGGGTGCTATTTTTAGCTTAATCTAATCTCCTCCTAACCTCCCTGAATGTCTATGTGCAGCCTAAGTGGCTGTTTTAAATCTTGTCAGGATCATTTATATTGTGACTCAGTAAGGTGTTCATTCGCACACATGTTTAAGCACATATTTAAGTCCCACTGAAATTAGCAAAGAACATAACCAATTAATAAAGCTACCTGATTGAAGAAGTAGGACCTTCTTTTCTGTAACTGCCAGATCTTTATCTTTTTCTGTATGGGATTTTGGTTTTCATTTTACGTGCGCTGAAGTTTCATCATTTCACCTTATATTTTAAAGGGACAATACAAACATGATAGGAATGCTCAGCTGGAAAAGCTGCATTTTCATTCCAACAATACAGCTTGAATCTGAGAGATTGCCGAGTCAGGCAGAGTTTGCTGTTTGTCATTGCCTAAATCCATTAATGATACGGGATTATACTAGTCCCCTGCTAAAAGACTAAAAGATCTTACCTAAAACACTTGAGAGGGATATTAAAGCCCTATCTCTAGTAAATGCTCTGCATAAAAATAATTACTTTCTCTTGTAGATATAATTTTTCAGCTAATGAAGAAGGAATACATCATGCTTTTTCCATAGGACTGTCACAGGCCTTTCAGAGACTGTCTTATGGTACTTTAATCATTGGCATCATTTTGTGGAAAAACTGTATATTTGTTAGTATTTCTTAAGGTATAAAGTGATCAGATTCTCAGATGGTATAAATCCACATATGGATGAGATGCACAAGGTCATAAGTGCCACTGTATAGAGGATTGTAATACTTAACTTGAAAGCGTCTTACTGACTAATGGAAGCCATAAACCTGAATAAGACAAAAATTCCCTTTGTGCACATCTATATACCTAAAAAGGAGAGGGTGCTATAGACCCACATTTTAGGTAAGTGTGCTAACTATTGGGTAAAAGGCCTGGATGGTTGTAGGATCTTGAAAAGTGTAGTGAAGGTGCTGTGGTGCATCATCATGAGGGATCCTGATTTTCTCTTATTTAAAAAAAAAAAAATTCTGGTTTAAAAAGTTATTTTTATAACCAAAAATTGGGGATTTTTTTTTTAATCAGAGAAAACCAGGATCCCTGAACATCACATAACACAACACACATTTTTCTCCAATTAGAAAGAAACTAGAATCTTTACTAATATGCTAGGGCCCTAGTGCTATATTATTCTGTTTAAGATCTAAGCATAACCAAGTATAACTGAGTTGAGTTGGGAGGGGCTGATTGCTAGTGGGGCAGGCTCCTGGGGCCAGGGGAACACCATGGACAGAACTGCTCCCTGGACCAACACACGAGTCCCCTAAACAGCCCACTATGGCCCCTAAATGCCCTTCACTGCCCTTCATGCATTGCTCCTACCACCTCAAATGCCCCCAGCACCATGCTGTCTCCTGTTATACCACCTGCCCCCCATGCTCAAACCTACCCCATCATACCTCAAGCCCCATCAGATCCCAGCACCTCCTTCACCCCCCTCCTGAGTCCTGCTGTGATTCCTCACTGCCTCCATGAACACACTGCATCTTGCACAGACTCACCCCATCACAACCCAGCATCATGACCTCTTGCCAATCCCCTCATGCCCCACTGAGCCCTCCCCTGCCTTTCTGAATGCTCAAGCCTCATACTCTAGGTATGCCCCTCAAGGGTGCTCCCAATCCCCTCATATTGCATTTCAGTCTCACAGGCTCCACCATCTCCCTCAGCTTTACAAGCTCTATCTTCCCCTCAGTTCCCCAGCCCCCAATAACACTTCAGCTGCTTCTCACCCCGCACCCATTACCCCACAGGCCCTCCTGCTGCCAAAAGCTCCTTGGTGCCCATAACTCCCAGTCAGCACCTCATGGTGCCCAGGAGCCCCTTCCCTTCAGAACTCCTGCCAAATCATTTCTGTCCCCAACCATAGGGCAGGTAAGGGCAGGGCTGTAACTGCTGCCCTCTTTTCCTGGCAACATGACCCAGGTGTCCCACTGCCCCCCACCCTCAACATACAGAAACAAACAATTGGAGTCAAGGAAAAGACTCTGTTCAGCTGCTGGCAGCACCTCTGCCAGGAGAGACCAACCTCTCAGGGTCCTTCCATGACCAGCTTTATGCCACCTTAGTTACATCAGTGGTTCAGCTTCCCACGGCCTCCATCTTCTGCTGTAGTGAATAACTCAAGACAGCGATACTGCAGTAATTCACCTCTTTGCCTAACTTTTTTCAAGTCCGTGCTGCCTCTCACTGCTGTGCCAATGCTGTGGGATAACTGGACCTGCCTTCAACCCTGCCTCTCAAATCCCTGTCAAATTGTTCTGATTTGTCTCTGAACAAAAGAATAAAGCCACTCAGTACAGGTTCCTCAGTCGCATACAACTTAACTGGACATCCTGGGGGGTGAGCAGAGGAACACTACTAAGAGTAGATAGTAGACAGGATAATTGTAGAAGAAAGGAGGTGTTGATTTAATTGAAGAGCAAGGGTTGTTAACACCTATGGAGTGAAGAGCAGAAATCAAGTAGATAATAATGAACCATGAAGTCAATTGACTCCCTTGGCTCTACAGAAATGCAGCTGTTTCTGTGGGTAGTTTGTTTTTAACTTTGAGTGGAGCAGGGATCTAACAGGGAGGGAGGTGGGGTGGGGCAGAGCTGACCCCAGGGGTGTGCGGGGTCCGGGGCATATCAGCCCGTGTGGAGTGGGTGGGCAAGGGGGGTGGCAAGTGGCCACACAGCATGGTGGCGCAGGGCCCCGCAAAGCATGGGGCCCAGGGTGGTCGACTGATTTGCCCGCCTCAAGGGACTGCTCTGGGTAGGGGGATGGAAACTGCCCCTTGTAAAAGAGGGTAGAACCATCACCACAAACAGTGCTTCCTCCTCTTCTGGCTGTATTCTGCATAGTAGGCACATTGTGAAAATGCTTATCACATCTGTCACTGCAGGGGAGTTTATAGACGGGTGCTTAGTAAGTGGATTCAACAGGGCCTACCTATATCATCTTCATGTCATGCCCAGGAACACCATAAAATTGGTTCTGCCTGTTTCTTTCTGCTCAGTGTGCTTATTCTGGAAAGGAGATGCTATAGCCATTTTAAACTGTCACTTAGCATGGGCCACCTGAGATAAAGAGTCTAAGTGGAGCACAGGACATGCTCAATCCTGCTCTTGC
>NW_005841842.1:99628-127604 GCF_000455745.1 Alligator sinensis | reverse complement strand
GGAATGAGTGAACTTCATGAGATTACTTCATTCTTGTGGGTGTGACACAGAGGCAGCCCAGCTACATCTCTAGCCATGTCAGGCACATTAGTATTAGAAAGGTAGGTAGGGTATGAACAAATTACAGCAAGTTAAAAGTGACACATAATTGTTATTACTCACTTCTCAGTGAGAAAGTTTTAAACGTACTAGCAGAATTGAACTTTAGTGAGTGGTAAAATATTACAGTTTACCTTTTACTTCTTGCAGTTGAGAATGGGTACATAGGCAGCTAGTTCATGGGAAGTCCCCTGCACTTTTTAACTTGTAATTTGTTCATTTTTTTCCATCTCATTAGCCACCAAAGGACTTCAGGTAGAACCTGGTTTAGGGAGAAGTTGAGCAGACATTTTCAAGATCTAAATTTTGAATAAGGCACCTATCGTGCCAGTATAAGACTTCTCTTGATTTAACCCATGTCTATTTTCACCAGCTGATGATCTAGTCCAGTGTTAAGGATTAGAAAATCTTCTCTCTCTTCTAAATTCGGCTCTTGAGATAAGAAGGGTGAGATACACATAGAGATAGCAACAGAGTGTTAAGGGAGCCAAGGGAGGCAAGTGAAATAGAAAGGAAGAGTATGTACACTACAGCACTTTCCATTGCAGATTCAGATAGAAGCAAAACTACTCTGAGAACATAAAGGATACTAGAAAGGAGAAAGAAGAACAAAAAAATGCCCCTTTCCCATCATAGTCTGATAAGATTTTTATTTTATTTTCCTGTTTATGCATTCTTCTCCATCCCTTTTTATACATTCATTTTCCATATTTCCTCATTTACACTCTTACATAAGACAGCATTTGGTATGTGTCCTCAAACCAGGAATTGTATCAGTCATTTTTGCCTTGCTTGGCTAAGAGTATAATCCTGAAAAGTGTTGAAACTGTTGATGAGGAGGTGCACTCAGCATTGATCAGGATCAAGTTTAATCTTTGCAAAAGTTGTCTATGCCAAATAGGTCACTGTTTTTCCAGTCTGAAAAACAAACTCATGGCATTTTGCTTAGCCTAGAAGTCTGAAAGGTAAGAAGAATTTCTCTTAGGAAAAAAAAACACAAAGCAAAGCAGGGAAATTAGCAATTCCCAGTTATCCTCACTGAGGTCCTATCTAGGGATCTTTTAAATAATAATTGGCCTTTCTGAGCTTACTATCAAGCCAGCTACCTCATCAAAATGCATGGTTTTAGGACACTTAATAAACATCTCATGTAAGAGAGAGTAAAAATTCATTTGATTCTATTTCCAGACTGGGTTTACTATTCACAACAGTTCTTGAATACCATATTTTGAACAAAATATTCATTTTTAAGAGCAAGATGTCAAAGGTCTTTCTATGATCATTAAACCTGCATTGAAGTAGGATGTAAATATTTTTGAAGGTTTTTGTTTGCTTGCTTATGTGCTTTCTTTTGTTTTCCTCTCTGTGGATTCCCTGAGAAATATCAAATCTGTCATCCCCCAGGGTTTATATTACTTTTCAGCAAAATAGCTACCTTGGGAGGAAGGCTCAAAATGATCATAATCTTTGTCCTGTTTGATGAGCTGCTTTAAACTTACGTAGTGGCCCAAAGCAACATAAAAGCAGCAGATTCTTCCCATGAGATTCTTAAGTCCAAGGGGATCTTCCCCATGGCAATGAATCAGAGATTTTAGTCCACCATATGCTGCCAATACAGTGGAAATAGAGGAAAGGGGACATTTCTGGGATGCCTCCAAACCATAGGATTCTCTGATACTGAAACAATCTGTTGAAGCAATGGGCAGTTGAGACTATGTTGAAGCAGAATTTAGATTTTTCTGATTTCTGCCAGGGATTGAGCTAGTTCCTAGCCATCCCATGGATAAATATGATTTAACCCCACCAGGTCTGGTGCAGTATCTGGCTCTGAATTTTGTTGCTTGACTACATCTCTAGTACTGGATAGTAATTAGTTAATGATAAGAATAGAATATTATCATACTCAGTTCTCATGTTTGCAAGCCATTGTTTAAAACAAATACATGGCTCAAAGAAAAACGCTTTGTTGAAGATCTCATCAGGAAAAAATATATGTGAATTGATAATAGATATTAATTTAATATTCTTTGAAAAAGTTACATGCATTTATAAATCAACCTCTATATCAGAGTTTAGACATGAAACAGCCTGAGTCAATGCTAAAGGAGACACTACACAGAAGAAAAGAAGAGGGACACAATGAAGCTACCATTAAAAAAAATGAAGTGGTTTTCTCACATCCTGAAGAAACCAAATACTGATGTTAGGAGGTAAGCCTGAGGACCCTCAAGGAAAAAGGAAGAGAGAAACAAACCCCAAAGGTCCCATAAAAGAGGAAATACAGCCTGGACTACAGGAGGTTGTCTGTCCTGGAATGAAGTCAAATGAGAAGCCAGTAACAAAGTCAGGTAGAGGATCATCAGAAAGGACTTATATTCCCTCCAGAGTGAAGACAGTCATTCACTTCTAATATGTCTTTTTGATTTGGAGGTTGGTAAATCCCTGTGCTGAAAATCAACCTACGGAATATTAAAAGGCCTGGGTTGGCTAAAGCAAAGGCTAAAAATTGCTTCTAAATTTCCAGTGTATTTTATATACTCATATAACATTCTTATACCTTACAAGGAACAGGTTTTTTATATTATCATTAAGCTATAAACACTGGGTGCATCTAAACATGCAATTAATGTGACGCAATAAAAGCCTACATGTGCAGAGTTTATTGCTCCCAGGCAAGTCATTGGAATGTGTGCCTGGGACTGCAGCGCGTTGAACTGGAGTGGAGCAGCCCCAGCTGGCAGAAAGCCCTGGGGGTCAGCCTACCAGCCTAGGGCTGCTTCTGCACAGCAAAATGTACTGCGAAGGGGCTGGCTGGGGCTTAAGGGTGCTTCACTGAGGGACTAGTTGGCAGGTAGCCCTCACAATGAAGCACCCTTGTGGCCCAGACAGCAGCATCAGTATCTACAAATGCCGTGCTGTGGAGTTTATTAGTTTACTGCAGCCTAATAGCCTTGCACATGTAGACATCCAAGAGGTTTACTGAGGAGCTAATTAATCTACTCTGAAATAAATGTCTCATGTAGATGTGCCCACTCAGTTAGAAAATAATGAACAAACTACAGGAAATATATTAGGCATCATCATTGTATTACTGATGGACAGGAGTGGATGCAAAACCACTCTCCAGTCTTATGAACATGAGTATATATGGTATAAAACAAACAAAGTTTGAGCCCATAAATTTAAGTTGCTAATCTATTTCAGTAATTCACTCACTAGCTTCAAAGGGCTGAACCTTAGGTTACAAAATGATTACAAGCTATACTGACCAGATAAATTCTGTGGTCATACTGTTGTCTTTGCCTGCTATAGCCTGCCTCTTCTATTTCCTTGATTTATATATGAAAACATTTGCTTACTTCATGTTCTACCATTCCTACTGTTAGATGTCATTTGTGTTCCTCTAAGTGTTTTAGCCAAAAATGTAGGGATTCATAAAATGCCTTTTTCAGTGGTATCTCATTATTTAATGTATTTCAATCACACAACACTCATGGAAGGTGGGAAAGTAGTTTTCCTTGTTTTGAAGATGAGCAATTGAATCCAGGAGACACTAAATGTCAAGGTCACATAGGAAATCTTTGATAAAGCATGAAATGGAATCCAAGTCTCCCAAATCCCAAATTAGCATTAGACCCTTCTTACCTACCTGGCCAAGAGAAAAAACCCAAGAATACCTACCTAAGTCTGGCTCACAGAGAAGAAGTTTTATATAGAAGTTTTAGAGAAAAAGACACAAGATGTCAATACTTTATTACATATGTTAGAAATATGGCTGGCTTGGCGTTTAGATTTAGGTTATGGACAGACATTCAGTTGCAGCCGAGGAATTCCTAATGCTAGCAAAATGTGGCAAGCAGGGGAGGCATATAGGTGTTCCAGTTACCATCCTCCTTGGTTGGAGAGCTGCACAAATGCCTTAAAGGTAAGATCTCGAGTGAGGAGGGTAATATAGTGCTGCTCTACAGGAGATCCTAGTCATTGACAGCCTGCCCTCTCCCTTACCAAAAAATGAGATACTAAAAAGAAGCAGCTGCCAAGGATAGCTATTCCTACCCTGCAGATAGGATGCATTTGCACATGCCATGCCTGCTATTGCTATTGCCAGAGGCCCAACTCTTGCCAGGACTTTTGCAGTACCAGGAAATAATTTCCTAACCCTACCCACACCCTATTCACCTTGTACCTCCATGCTTATCTTCTCTGCTGATTGCCAGAGTGGGCAGCAGGAAGTTGACATGGAGTTAGGTTTAGGATGAGGAAAGCCATTCAACTCTTTGAATAGTATCGGGTCCTCCTCATGCCCTGGTGCTGGGACAGACCTGTGGCCAGAAGGGAGCTGGTGGGGGCAGGCAGGAGCTGTGGGTCAGAAGTGAGGGGCACCTGATGGATCTGTGGGTTGAGAGTGAGGGGCAAGGGCAGGGACAGAATACTGGCATATCAGTGCTGCTCAG
This sequence comes from Alligator sinensis, assembly GCF_000455745.1. Classification (NCBI taxonomy): domain Eukaryota; kingdom Metazoa; phylum Chordata; order Crocodylia; family Alligatoridae; genus Alligator; species Alligator sinensis. The sequence goes on along the minus strand of NW_005841842.1, from coordinate 123,051 downwards.
CACCCCACATCCTGGTGAGTGATGGGGGTAGGGGTAGTTCTGATTTGTCTATGATGAAAAACCAAAACCAAATGCCAAAGTGTACCGGTATTTAGAATTCATTTTATTATGATGATACAGGTACTGGTAAGCTTCCAAATTGCTTTAAGATTGTAAATATATCAATAAAACATTGCCTAACTGATCTCTCTATATAAAGTGGCATTTCATTTTAATAGCAGTAGAACATGGGTTTGGGGTATTTTAATGAGAGAATTCGGGTTTCTTATCAGAGAATTTGCGATTTTTAAACAGGGAATACCAGGATCTCTGCTGGTGAGGGAAGTGGCGAGACATGGGCAGAGGAGCCTGCCCAGGGCCAGCACCAGGGACCCAACTGGAGGGTAGACAAGGTGGCTGACCTGGCCAACTGGGGCTAAGAGGATATGCTTTGACAGTTCAAAGTGGGCAACTAACACATCTTCTGGGCAATAGCTGCCCAGATGGCAAAGCAGGGGCACCAGAAGACATGACAGAAGTGCTTCACAAAGGCATCCATGTTCCAATGGCAACTGTTCAGCCATGACGCACTGGCAGCTGGCCCAGAGTTGCAGGAGGCTCTGCTCCAGTGCCCATACCACAGCCCAGGTGGCCGTACAGTCCCCATTTGGATCTGGCAAGTGTGCAACCATGGAATCGCAAGCAGTCGCAGGTGGCAGAAAGTCACAGGCAGGTAGCAGTCCCCACTGCCAGACTGCTGCAGTGGGTAGACGGTGCAGGGACTGCTCCAGGTCAGGGCTGCTTCAACAGTTCAGCTGGCACAAAGGACTAGTGTCCCCAGATAACAACTGGCTGGGCCTCAGAAGCTTCTGAGGGCAAGTAGTCCATAGCTGCTCACCAGGACAGCTTTTTATAGTGCTGGGGCCAGCACAGGTGCTGGCCCCAGCCTATAGCTATCCCTGGCTGAAAATTCAGGGGGAGCTGGGCAGGGTCAGTTTGCCCCAAGTGGCACAATATGCCCCACACCAAAGTGTAGGTTCAGGAATTGGTGCTGATGCACAAATTCTCCGGCACAAATTTGTGCCACTGCTATTTGAGCTGCTGCAAGCTCATGTGCCTGCATCTGTAGATGCTTCCTTAGGGCACATCCAGGTGAGCATGGACATTTGGTTCCCCAAGGACAAGTAACAGCGATGCACCATGTACTACAGCCACTTGTCCCTGGGGAACACCCATGCCACGCATGGTTTGGTGCACAGTAAATTACCCTGGGGGCGGTAGGGGAGGCTGAGGCCAGCACTGTGCTGGTCCCAACAGCCTTACCTGGGGGCCCAGGGGAATCCCAGGGCTGCAGTGGCTGTGATCCTGCTGGGCAGAGCCTGGCCACAATGCAGCTGCATGTGGCCCGTCTCTGCTTTTCAAAAGCATGTGCTGCCTGAGTGCATGCTGCTCTGTTTTGTTTTGTTTTCTGTGGTGGTTTTTTGACCACTGGATATAAAAAAAAAAACGGGGGGGGGGGGGGGCAGGGAATGGAGCAGCACATGCATGGGTACCATTCCCTTGCAGTGCAGAGAAAAGAGGACTGTGCAGTATGTGGCACTGCAAACTTGTTTGTGGTGCCACATACCGCACAACCGTGCTCATCTGGACACACCCTGAGAGATTAAGAGTCTGCAGAGATTGCCTATTGCCCCACAATGAAGTTCATTGTTGTTAGTTCTTCTCATTCATTGTTAAATGTATTTTATTGAACTTGATGATTACTACAAATAGAATCCAAGTCCTTCTGGTCTGTAGCACTGGGCACCTGGACAGCTCATTTTTGGACAGGCTATCAGGGAGCTAGCCATTCTCCCTCCCTTTAAGGGAGGGAGGAAAGTGGGGACTGTGGGATATATGGGGGTTCCAGGGACCCCTATTGCTCCATGTGTTACAGGTGGCAATAGGAAACTTCACAGGCTTGTGGAGTTGCTCTTGGAAAGATGTAACATTTTGTGAATCACCATCTCCCTCCGCCCTCCCACCCCTCCAAACTGGTTGTATACTTACTTTTTCTGTTGGGTAAAGGGCATATTTCCTGACACAATCATAATGTTTGTCCATGGCCTCAGTGTTACAGAATAAAACAGCATGATGAACTACAGCTTATTTTGCAAGACTCATGAGATTTACGTCATTCTGTAGTATCGCCTCTACATATATAGATATTTGTTGGGAGCCTACATGACACTGCTGGTTGTGAAGATGCAGATGATGAAGTATATTCAGTTTTGGATGTTATCCTTTGCCCATTGTTATTCATTCCTTAACTAAATATCAAAAAGACATGATATAGCATTCTCTGTACAGTCTCATTTCCCCATTGATCCTTTCTTACATAAATTTCCCTCTGCAGAGGTATTGTTGTTTTTCCTTCAAATATTCCATGCTTGTCAATTAGTCACTCTTCTGTTTTGTTAATGATTCTAAAATGATATCCTGAGCCAGGCCATCACATCTCAAGTACACAAAATCCTAGTAGCTCTGAGTGTTATAGTCATGTTAAGAATTAAAGATCATGGGCCAGACTCTCAACTGGTATAAAATGACATATGTTGAATGACATCAAGGGAGATATGTGAACCTGGTCCTAGGAATGTTATATGAATAGGCAGGATTAATATTCACATCTTGGATATACTTGTTGAAATTGCATTTGTTATGTTATTCCAGTAAAGAGAGTATTCCTGTTATCTATGCTATTGGTTTTCTTTTCTTTTTTTATTGCCATCATCATGTCCATTTACTGTTGCTCACATTCATATTGGGTAAAAAGAATCTGACTAGAATTTTTGTTCTTAGATCTATGTATGGATACTGCACTGCCTTTATTGTACCTCTTACAGCTCATTCTTTTTAATATGCTCTTCCACAATAACTCACAAATGTTTAATTCCTAACAATAGACTATTGGAATAATATTCGTGGTACAAAAATGTTCTGCTGACCAACTTAATAGAGTAAAAATGCTAATATGACCCTGATGTCAGTCATGCTGCCTTCTTTAATGTGAATTTAATACAGTCATTCCCCTTGAGATGGATGATGGCTGGCTTACTGGATCTACACCATATCAAGGTATCAGGATTTAGCAAGCACTGGTTACTAGGCTACTGTTCACCCCTGAGACCAGAGAAGATGATCACAATGTATTCTCATTGTGTCTTTCAGACTGACTACTGGGTACCATCTGATGAGTGGTTACCAGCTCTATTGCTTACAGAAGACATTTTATGGTTTTATTAAAAAAAACCCAAACAACAACCCACCTATAAACAGAGGAAAAGAGAGGTGTGGAGAAAGAAAAAGATGTGTGTTATTCCAGAGTCCTATTTTGAACAATTTTTCCAATTGTTTCTCTACAGAAATACCACCAAAAACACAATTCATATACTCAGTATCAAATAAAATATCATATTTTTTCATAAGTTGAATAGATGCCTTGGAAAGCAGCCAACAGGGGAATTTTCCACTTGTGCTGCCTTTGCAGCCTCTTTCAAACCTATTCTTAAGCAGCAGGAGCACATACACACTTCACTCCCTTTTCTATTATGCAGCTATGACATATTAAACTCCTTGGAATGGTATTCATATTTTATCAGCTCTCCTAACTTCAATTCTTTATTTATAACACACTCTGACTTTTTTCCCTACTGTACATCCAGATTTAGTAAAGAAACAGACGAAAGCACTTAACATTCTTCCTGTGAATCTAATCATACCTTTTGGGTGGAATGTATATTTTTATTCAGCGTTAGGGATTTCACCTTTTCATTGTTTTTCTTTTCACACACAGAGTTTGTCATGACACCTCTGCAGGGCACATCTGTGCTACTTTATATAATATTTTTAGTTTTTAAAAAAGACATTTTTTTCCCTAGGAAATGTTACTGACTTAATTTCTGTGTAATGACAAAGTGCTGGGTTTCTTGCACCAAAAATCAGTGAAATATCTCTTAGAACTGTGCTGACTTATTAAATGGACAGTGACAGTTGGCAAAGGCTATTTGACAAAGCAATGTTTGTTCTTGTATATAAGTATGCTTGATTTTTAAGCTCAGATTAATTGGTGGAAACTTTTTTCACACTATTTAAAAGATGTATTTGTACAATAATAAAACCTGCTTCTGATACTGATGCCAGTGTGCAAAATGTAGTTTGTAAACAACAGCAAATCCACATGCATTAATGTTGCCATTTTCTCCTGAGTGGCTAGCCAAGCTTCAGACTTGAAAGTGTTTTTTTTCATTAGGCTGAGAAATTTGTGCTATGAATCAGCTATATTTTCAGTATAATGCTATTTATTTAAAAAAAAAGAAGAAAAAACACATGAATTCCTGTTTTCCAGAACACACAAAAAAACCCAAACATCAGGTAGTTTTCTTGTTCAGAAGGCATACAACTTCAGTGAGCTCTGTGCCCTGGACATCTCATGCTTCTGCCATTTTTCAGGAACATGCCACATCTAGCTTTTTCCCTCCAAGATACCCAATTTATATCTTAGTCCCTGCATTTGAAACCAGGTAAATGCTTCCTTGGTCCAGAAAGCTTAGTTCTCCCATGAGATAAGGCCTGTGGCCTTAGATGCCCCTCTCCACATTATCTGCAGGTGTGCCCATGTAGAGGCTTGATTATGTCACAGATTTTACATACCGATTACCCTGGTAGGATAAATAACAGCAAATATTTGCACTAAAATGAATTTATTTTATGCTGAAAGATACCAACTGCTACCAATGTGCATGTCCAGATGAGCACACACGTGCCTCTTGCCCTGCCTCAAACCCCTTTGAGGCAGGGCAAGAAGCATGTGTGGGAATGAAAAAAATGTTCCCCTCACTGCAAGTTTGCAGCGGCGGGGGGAGAAAATTAGAACCCTGGATATCCATTGTGGGGGGGGGCATGTGGGCCTTGTGGGGGGGTGGTAGTCCCTGCAGGGCCTTTTGGCCCCTGTTGGGGGGCCTTACCTCTTGTGTGGGGGCTGTAGTGCTGTTGAGGGGCCATAGCACTGTTAGGGGGCCGTAGCCCTTGTGTGTTAGTCGAACCCGCTGTTGGGTGGCTGTAACCCTTGTGTGTGGGCCAGCGCCCCATAGGAGGGCAGCAAAATATATATTCATGAAACATGTATTTAGAGTTCACTTTATTATTATGATAAGAGATATGCTTTTACACTGTAGATATATCAATAAAACATTTTCCAACTGATCGCTGTCTCTGTCTCACTCTCTCTCTTTATAGTGGTCTTTTGTTTTACTTGTAGAAGAATATGGATTTTGGGGTATTTTACAGAGTGACTTTGGGATTTTTTTTTATCAGGGATTTTTCAGTTTTCCAATAGGGAGCACCAGAATTCCTGCTAGGACCCTGCCTGCTCAGAGCCCCAGTTGGGGCCAAAAGGACATGCTTTGACAGTTGAAAGCAGGCCACCACACCCAGAACATCTTTTGGGCAATAGCTGCCCAGATGGCTGGACAGGGGGCACACTTGGCAGTAGTGCTGCAGAGAGGCCAACCCTGCATCCACAGCCCACTGGTAGCTGGCTCAGAGGGGCAGATGCCTCCCCTGGCTCTGCAGTCCCCATCTGGGTCTGGCAGGTGCACAACAGGTCACATTCAAGCAGCAGCCCCCACTGCCAGACCCCTTCAGTGGGTAGGGGGTGCAGGGAACTCTCAGGGCTGCTTCAGCAGTCCAGTTGGCACAAGAGGTAGTGTCCCCAGGTACCAATTGGCTGGGCCCCAGAAGCTCCTGAGAGCTAGTAGCCCTGAGCTACTTACCAGGGCAATTTTTTATACTGCTGGGGACAGCACAGGTGCTAGCCCCAGGTTGAAGCTCCCCATGGCTGCAGATCTGGGAGGAGCCAGGCAGGGTTAATTTGCCCCAAGTGTCAAAATTTGCTCCACCACAAAGTGCATGTCTGAGCACATGCACTGAGGCAAAAAGCCCCGGCTTAAATTTACACTGCTTCTATTTGAGCTACTGCAAGCGCACATGCTTGCATGTGTGGATGTGCCCAATGTGGGCAGTGTAGATTCAAAGAGATTCACACATTTCCTTGAAAGAAATGGGTTTATCAAGCACCCTCCTTAAGCTTGAACAGCATGTGCAAACAAGTACTTCTTTGTAGTAAAAAACACTTGGGGTGAATCTGCATGTAAAATTAATGTGATGCAATCAACTCTGGAGATATTCATGCTGGAGTGAACTGCTCCTGGGTACAGTGTCTACATGTGAGTCCAGGACCAAGTAGTTTGAGTTGGGGTGGAGCAACATTAGCCCTTTCCAGTCCTCAGGCACTTCTCCAGAGCACCAATAGTTGTGAAAGAGTTTTTTCCAGGGGTTCCACAATGACTTTGGCCAGCTCCTTCAGCACTCTTGGATGAAGATCATCCAGTCCTGCTGACTTGTATACATCTAATTTTATTAATTGGTCATACACCAATTCTACGGCAATAGTAGAAGGTGATTATTCCTACCATGATCATCCTCTACTCTATCTGGTGTGGTTTTGCCATTGGGCCAGTGAAAGACCAAGGCGAAGTAGTCATTCAGGAGTTCAGCTTTCTCCTGGCTGCCAGTAACCAGCTCTCCTGAGTTGTTGAGCAATGGCCCAACACTCCCATTTGTTTTCCTCCTGTTCCCTATGTACCTAAAGAAGGATTTCTTGTTGTCCTTGGTTCCTGTTGCTAATCTAAGTTTGGTTGCCACTTTAGCCCATCTTATCTGTTCCTTGCAAATGTAGGCCATAATGAAATAGTCCTCCTTGGGGCCCACCCTAAGCTCCCATTATTTAAAAGCCTCTTTCTTCTTTCTTAAGAGGACCGTGATTTCCTTGTTTAGCCAAGAGGGCTTCCCAGCACTTCTGTTACCTTTTTACCCGCATGTGAATGGACTTCCTTTGTGCTTCAAGGATCATGTTCTTAGGGAACAACCACTCTTTGTGCACACCTTTCACCTTCAGTTCCTGGTCCCACAGCACTTGCCCTACTAGTGACCTAAGTTGGTTGAAATGTGCATTTTTGAAGTCTAAGACTTCAATCCTGCTATCCAATTTGTCTGCTTTATGTCGGACAGTGAACAAGATGATTTCATGGTCGCTGTCACCCAGATTTCCCTCTATATTTAAGTCAGTCACCAGGTTGTCTCCTCTGGCCAGGACCATGTCTATCAGAGTGTCCCTCTGGTTGGCTTCACTGAACATTGTGTGAGTTCCTTTATCTAGTAAGTAGAGATCTGGTAATATATCCTTTGAGATTTTGCCATTTTATTTCAGCAGGGAATCAAGAATGTCTGAAGTATAGAAACATACTTGGGGTGGGGGTCTACTACAGGCCACCCAACCAAGGGGAAGAGCTAGACTGGGAATTCTCAAGTCAGCTCACGGAAGTAGTTAGATCAAAAGCATCATGGGTGACCTGAACTTTCCAGACATCTGCTGGGAAGAGCAGTCAGCTAGATCTGACCACTCATGCAGGTTCCTAGCTGAGATAAAGGACCTTCATCTAACCCAGGAGGTGCAAAGCCCCACCAGGGGAGATGCCTTGTTGGATCTGGTCCCGGCCACAGGCGATGACCTGGTGAGGGGTCTGCGGGTGCTCGACCACCTGGGCGACAGTGATCATGGCCTTCTGGAATTCACCATCCAGCACAAGGTGGCGAAAGCCTGCAGCAAGGCAGCATCCCTGGACTTCAGGAGGATGGATTTCAATGAGGTAAGAAGAATAGTTGGGGAAGTACTGAGGTCCCGGAGGGGAGGGGAGTCGGGTGTCCAAGAAGAGTGGTCGTTCCTTAAGGAGATAATCCTCCATGCCCAAAGGGAGGTAATCCCAACAAGGATCAAAGCGGGCAAGAGGGCGCAAAAGCCCCCATGGCTCACCAAAAGCATATGGGAATGTCTCCTAGCTAAAAGGGAGGCGTACACCCAATGGAAGGGAGAGTCCATCACCAGGGAGGACTATACCTCAGTTGCTCAGGACTGCAGGGGGGCGGTCAGGAAGGCCAAGGCAGAGATGGAACTGGGACTAGCTACCTGGATCAAGGACAACAAGAAGTCCTTTTTTAAATACATAGGGGGCAAAAAGAAGGTACCAGGTAACGTGGGGCCTCTGCAAGAAACGCTAGGAAATCTGGTTGTCGCACCAGATGAAAAGGCTAACCTATTTAATGATTTCTTTGCCTCCATTTTCCTGAGCAGGGACCAGATCAGCCCATCCGCTGGGACCCCCCCTCAGGCCCCAGGGGAGGTGCACCCAGGCCTAGGGTCAGTGAGGATCTAGTCAGGGAACTTCTGGAGGAACTGGACATATTTAAATCAGCTGGTCCTGACAACCTCCACCCCAGAGTGCTGAGGGAATTAGCAGAGGTCATTGCAGGACCCCTGGCATGGCTTTACAAGCACTTGTGGTGCTCTGGTGTGGTACCAGAGGACTGGAAAAGGGCCAATGTGGTTCCCATTTTCAAAAAAGGAAGGAAGGAAGGAGGACCCAGGGAACTATAGGCCAGTTAGTCTTACCTCGATCCTGGGTAAGCTTTTTGAGAGAATTACCCTGGCGCATGTCTGTGAGGGGCCAGCAGGGGAGGTTATGCTTAGGGGCACCCAACATGGTGTCCTTCTATGACCAGGTCACAAAATCCTTAGACGCAAGGGTAGCAGTGGACCTAGTCTTTCTGGACTTAAGGACACTGAAGTCCTTCGACACTGTCTCTCACCCTATTCTCATTAAAAAATAGGGGACTATGGCGTTGACACCTACACAGTCAAATGGGTCGCTAACTGGCTGGAGGGCCTCAACCAGAGAGTTGTGGTGGATGGGTCATTTTCGACCTGGAGGGATGTGAGCAGTGGGGTTCCCCAGGGCTCAGTCCTCAGACCCGCACTGTTCAACATCTTTATCAGTGACTTGGATGAGGGGGTAAAAAGCACCCTATTCAAATTTGCTGATGACACTAAGATGTGGGGAGAAGTGGGCATGCTAGAAGGGCAGAATAGGCTGCAATTGGACCTAGACAGGCTACAGGGGTGGGCAGATGAGAACAGGATGGGTTTCAACAGTGACAAGTGCAAGGTGCTACACCTGGGAAGGAAGAACCAGCAGCATACCGACAAGCTGGGGAGCTCCTTTCTTGTCAGTGCAGAGGCAGAAAAAGATCTTGGAATCATTATTGATACCAAAATGAGCATGGGCCAACAGTGTGGAGACATGGTCAGGAAGTCCAACCACACCTTGTCATGCATCCACAGATGCATCTCGAGCAGGTCCAAGGAGGTGATCCTCCCCCCTCTATGCAGCACTGGTCAGGCCGCAGTTGGAGTACTGAGTCCAGTTCTGGGTGCCGCACTTCAGGAGAGATGTGGACAGCATTGAGAGGGTTCAGAGGAGGGCCACCTGCATGATCAGGGGGCAGCAGGGCAGGCATTACAAGGAGAGGCTACGGGACCTGAACCTGTTCAGCCTCCATAAGAGAAGGCTGAGTGGGGATCTAGTGGCCTGTTACAAGCTAGTCAGAGGGGACCAGCAGGTATTGGGGGAGTCCCTGTTCCCCCGAGCACTACCAAGAGTGACAAGGAATAACGGTCAAAAGCTGACAGAGCGTAGATTCAGACTAGATATCAGGAGGTGCTACTTCACAGTCAGGGTGACTAGGATCTGGAACCAACTTCCAAGAGAAGTGGTGCTGGTTCCTACACTGGGGGTCTTTAAGAGGAGGTTAGATGAACACCTTGCCGGGGTCATTTGACCCCAGTACTTTTTCCTGCCATGGCAGGGGGTTGGACTTGATGTTCTGCTCAGGTCCCTTCTGACCCTACCAACTATGAAACTATGTAACTATGAAACATGAGAGGATGATATACTTCCCCACTGGAGCTCTTCCACTTCATAGAAATATGCTTGCACTAGAGAGAAAATATGAAATAGCTGAGACCAAGGTTCAAGTATATATCTTCTAATCTGTAGACCATGATTAGCTGAAAAAGGCAATTTGTAAGCACTATGTATTTCACTATGTTCATATAAATGGGGTTTGTACATACTATTTTATATGCCTACAATATAAAAAAATCCTTTAAGATTAGATTGATTCAATTTATTTAATAAGTTTCAATGTTGCAGTTGGATAGGTCTTCTGGGACCTGAGAGATTTACAAAACATTTTCTATAAATACAGAGAATCCAATTTCTTTAAATATCACTAAACTGGAACACCAGGTTAACAGAAGCTGGTTATACTCCCTGAGGCTGCACTGGATGAAAATATATTCATGTGGAGAGGTGGGTTTCTAAGGTTTCAGGGCTCATGAAGTTCTCAGGAGCAACTTCTGATGCAGGTCAACATTTCTGGAACTTAGTTTTGAGGTGGGGAGGAGCGTAGAATAACAGAAAAGACAAGTTAATTAAACTCTCCAATTTTATGATCATTTAGTGTGTGTCCCAATACTACTATAAGATCAGGGTTTATTTCTTTCCCATTTCTCTCTATTCTAGATCTTATGGCTTCGATATGGCACAGCACTTAAACATTTGACCAATTGGATATATAGTATCATTGTTTTACTGAGAAAAAAAACATTAGGCAAAGTACAGTTTACAAGCAAAGTCTAATCCATTGTTTGGAAAATACTCTGTCAGCTCTAATAGGATCATCTTGCTTGCACCTGCTTAACTTTCTTCTTCTGAACACAATATTACAATCAGAAGAATTAGGTAGGAAAAGTAAATTTTTAGAGATTCAGTTTTCTAATTTTTATTTTAATAAAGCATACTTGCCTTACATTAATAAATGCTCTATCTGTAGCATCATAACTGCTACATTTAGTAATACAATTGCCATTGAATTATATGATTTTTTTGTGATAGTTAATGACTGGAGACATATTACAGAACTAATTTGCTATTGCTTTGCACCAGCTATGCAAAGCATATTTATCCAAAATGATGGTAACATATTCACTTTGTAGTGTGGAGGAATTTTGTGCTGTGATAAAGAACATCTGGCATAAGAAATGGAGATTAAGTCCTCTGGCCTGCAGATTTAAGGAACCTCCCTACCCTGTGTTTCTATAAATGACAGACCAGATTCTGCTGTTGGATAAGTGGATAAGGGCCAACTTTTGCTTGAGTCAGGAGGAACTTGCAAGATTAATTAATTGTTTAAGTAAGCTTCATTTAACTTAATTTAGGTGTAAAGGTTCAAGATCTTGTGTAGCTCCCTTTTTCATTGCCAGCAAGGCACAGCTGTACATTGGGAACAGGTTAAAATAGGACTCTAAAGGATTTGAGAAGGTTACTTCTAGATTGTGCTTATGCATGTGTTATTTATTATATGTTTCTTTTATAAAGTAATTGCTTAGTAAAGGAGGAAAGTTTCAAAATACTTATCAGCTTATTTTACTTTAATCTGTCTAGTGCATCTGTCCAGTATTTGGGACATGCACACACGTACATAAACAATAGATGGTCTTAAAAGTTAACTTATTATTTACAAAGTAATAACTCTTCTCACCACAGCAAAATATCATAGAATGTAGATGAATGGAACACTAAGGCTTAACTTTAGACCAAAGTCTTAAAAGAATGGCTTGCTCAGGAGAGTATCTTATCCAGTGAAAATATGGAGTAACTGAATTTTTCCAGATTTCACTAGTGTAATGGAGAATAAGAAATAGCACTTTGCTCCTTTTTATAGAAAATATGAAATGCCATACTGCAGTCTGAAAATTTCAAAATGATACAACAGCTAGTTTTGTATGGCGAATGCACTTTTATTCTGAGTGAACTTTTGTTAGGTTTATTCTGGATCTGTGAGACGGTTGGGAGAAAATACAAACAGAAAAAGGGAGTATGGATTTGAGCTATTTGTCTCAAATACTTTGTTTAAGAATATTAATATATTGCTTTCCTTTCAAAAAGGTTTTGATTGCTCAGGGGTAAAAAGAATTTTTTGTGTGTAAAAACAAAGTGATTTCCAAATATATAAAATGTCTTTGGATAGTTCTGATTTGGGTTTGGCTGAAGATATCATATCGATATCGATATCGATATAGTGGCAGCCAGGTCAGAACACTGGCCCATCTCATATCTGAATGAGGTTGTTCCAGGCTGCAATTCTGAAAAAGTGCCAACTGCAATTTTAGAGCGCCAATTTTAAAGTTACAGATATATACTGGTGTTAAAAAATCTGTTTACACATACCAGAGAGACCCCATGCTCCCAATGCTTAAGGTTAATGATTTAGCCAAAAACAACATAGCTTTTCTTGCCAACAATGAGCTTGTAATTAGAAAAATAATTGCATCTAGGTGTGTGTATATATCTATATCTATATATAGAGATATATATATATATAAATTAGAATGACACATGTACCCATTATATATATATTATCCACACACGTATCCATAAATTACCAACATTGAAATCACACACAAATCAAGAAGGATGGGACAGAGGCCATGAGATTTGGTTATGAAAAGGATATTAGGAAGAGCAGGTTCAGTGGTTTGCAGAGCATGGAAGCCAAAGTGAAGATTTGATTTCTGTTTTCACAAGCTGCCTTTGAAAGCTTTGTTGACAACAAAGGAAGGGAAAACCTTGTTAACACATTTCTGGGTTTGGAGTCTATGAGAGGGCATGCATTGTCCTCAGTTTTCTCATTTTAAAAATGATGATAGCATTACTTTTGCACACAGAAATCTTGTGAAACTAAATTTAATTTGCAGAAGTCCTGAACTGGGAGCACTGCATGATTAAAAACTTTCAAAACTTCAGAATTTGACCCATAAGCAGAGTGCCACGTTGATTTCAGTAAAAACATCTGCTTGAAAGTGGATGATAGACTATCTAAGTGTATAAAATAAAGGACAAAGAATTTGAGGTCAACTTGAAACAAGTTATATCCAGCTCAGTCAGCATTAACATTGCTAAAATTCTTCAAGTAGAAATAGTGAAAGTTTTGCTGTGAGTATTTGTCTCTTGACAATAATAAGTAAATAGGATCCTTCTCAGTAGGAAAACTGTATAGAGGGCAATTTCTATATAGGAAATGGATTCTCTTAGCTTTACTTGTCACTTCATAGTAAACTTTAATTCATGTATTTTAAAGTAAACAATTCCCCTTAAGTTTGGGCAAGATTTCACATCACCTTAATTCCACCTTTACAATGTTTATATATCTTTCTCCACCATGCAAAGCCTAAAAACTAAATGAACTTGAGGCATACAATTTGAGTGACAGGAAAAAGCAGTGAATTACTGAGCTCATTTTAGTATTGTGTACCTCATTAGCCTTGCATTGGGCTGAAAATATACCCATTAGTTCCAGTTTTCATGCTCTCAACCCCTGTTGGAAACAATGTAAATAGAAGAACAATATTCCTCGACAAAAAACATTGTGCACAATACAGATTTCAGGTTATTATGAAAGGATCACATAGATAAAAGGGCCCAGTGCTGTGCACTTTTACTCAGATGAGTAGTCCTATTTGCATCACTGGGAAAATGATTACATAAAGGTATACATAACTGGATGCTAAAGGTTTTTGGAGACTCTCATTTTGGTTTCTGATCCAGCAAAAAACTTAATCCTCTATTGAACTTTAAGCACTTGAGTAGACTTATGTCCCAAGTAGGGGGAACACTTAGGCTAGGGACAGAATTTACACATAAACTGGTTTACATGATCAGAAACTTGTTTAAACCTCTAGCATATCAGAAGCTCAGTGCATATAAACCTTGTTGGATGTAGTATCAGACTTAACTAATTTGGGTCACAGCGGTTTATGAAACTTCTGTCCCAGACCCCTTCCTGGTTCAAGTTAAATCACAGTTCCGCAGCATCCCAGCATGCTTTCCAGCCCTGGGCTGGGCTGGGCTGGGCTGGGCTGTGCTGTCTGCTTGAGAGAGCAGGGCTGGAACTGCCTCTCTGCTCCCTAGCTGGAGCAGAGGGGGGCTGGCTGATAATGGGGAGTGGGGGGGGGGAAGCCCAGTTGGGAATGCATCCCAGTTTATAAGGATGGAACAATTGGCAAGGAAAGAGTAGGAAAGGTCAACTTCACTGGCATCTTCTGCTTGACCAAATATGCAGAAGATGGACTTATCATCACCAAAACCAGAAAAGCATTGGATTTTGATTTACTGTCTCATTGTTTGTGCCCAGGATCAAAAAAAAAATGTCCTCAACACTGGAGCTGATGATCGCTGGACTGATCATAAGCTCATCTGCCTGGTTATGTCACTCAAACTGTCTCCCAAATGATGGTTGCAGGAGAAACAGTGCTGATAGAGGATCAGCCTTGAAGCATTCAATCAAGCAAGACCTTTCCACTAGTGCCTCAATGAAAAACTGGCAGATTCCCAACAACAAGAATGGGAGAACGTTGACAGCACTTGGGGTGACTTCAAGTTCACCATCGTCAGTGCCTGAGAAGAGGTGCTTGGATTCGCTACCAGGAAAAATCAAAATTGGTTTAATGAGAATGAAGGGAGATCCAAGAGTTGACAAGACCTTTTGTGCTTGACAGAATCACATCAACTCCAAGCAAAAGAAATTGAATCTCCAGCAAACCATGGAAGAGATCCAAAGGAGGACCCATGATATGAAGAACAGATGGTAGGAGGACAAGGAGAAGGAGATTCAATATCTTACCAACATCCATGATATGAATAGTTTTTGCAATGCCAATAAAGCCATCTATGGTCCTAACATTATGGGACCAATCCTCTTAAGACTTAAGGATGAAAGAAACCTGATCAAGGAAAGTGGAGCCATCAATGCATATGCTCAAGAGGAGGGCAGAGAAAGCCCTTTGAGGATGTCCTCAAGGGCAACTTGAAAAAATCAACATCAATTTATGTGAGACTATCCCCCAGGACTGCAAATAGAGAAAGAGCCTGATGCAAGAATCTCTGTACTTTGAAACCTTCTGATGACAACAGGAGACAAAAAGGTGGGAGCTGTGAAACAGTGTGCTGTAGACCAAATTAAGAATCTGGGGCCACTCACTCTGCATGGAAACACGTACCCATCTTACAGCAGAGTCTATTGATCCTGGATTGGCCTGGTCAGTCATCTTCAGACCTGCAGATAAGACAATTACGGAAGACTATCCTCTTTGACTGTGAGGGACTGCTGAAAAAGATTCAGTAGAGCACTTACACATATTTCAGAGGTTTGTTTTTTTTTTAATGGGGGCTTTTCAGAAGCAGGACCATGATTAATGTAACATCCCTTATTTTAGACCATAACTTAATCCTTACTTCAACCTTGCTTTAGCCTGCAATTTCTCAGATTTTTAAAATGTAATCATTAGAATTAAGTCATATTATATGCATCAAATTAATAGTATGATATTATTCTGGTTCTTCCCATGTTAGCTACTAGTGTTGCAAATTCTAAGATATAAATATATCTTGTAAGATTGTACTTATAAGATATAATTCAGAGTTATGTAAAAAAACAACAACTGCTTAAATGTAAAAATAAGCATTACTTAAACATGGATATCTACTAAAGATATCAAGTCATATGAGAAAACATCAGTACAATCTATTACTTTTATTGTTCTTGCTTTTCCTAGTAAGTTATACAGAAATTCTTATGGAAGAAATGCCACATAACTTTCTCTTTGCCAAATTACAATCCTTATAGAAATCACATAATAATCCATAAAACCCCCACATTTTTGTAGATAATAAATTGTATCCTTAAACTAAACAACCACTTGTTTGTTTTATCTAGCTGTTACATAAACAGTTAGGAATGAGATAGTCTTTAGGGTCCTAACCTGTCAAGTTCTAAATGCCTTTTACTAGCTGTTAAGCATCTGTAAATCACATAGATTTCAATAGGAGTGATGACACTGGGTGCCACACAGAGCTAGCACTTTACTTTCTTGTCCTGGCTAATATTTATATATCTGTAAATTAAGTAATACATTAAAAAAATCAAAACAATTAAAATATGAAAACTTTTTAGATGAGTCAAATCTGTCTGCTCTGAGATAATCACCATTAACAGATAGCAACATAGAACATCTGATTAACCAAAACAGTTCCCTGTTATTGCAGACAATCCTATCAATTTTATCAAACTCCTTCAAAACTGGTTACATTATTTCCTTCCTCTATCCTTCTCCTTCTCTTCTAGCAAACCTCACTGTAAGGTTGCTCCAGTCCCGCTCAGTTCTGAGAAAATTTTCTCAAATTTTCAGCATATATTTATTTATAACTAATTTATACCCAGCTGCTCTTACATTAGCATTGTCTGTTAGCTTAAGTAGTTATTCCTCCTTCTGGTGTTTAAACCCCAATGTATTTATAGAGAATAATCATACTGTCTTTCAGTCATTTTGCTGGGATAAACAAACCAAGGTCTTTTAGATTTTTTTTTTTCAGGTTTTCTATTCCCCTATCAACTCAGTATGTCTCTTTGTGTATCTCTTCCACCTTAATATATTTTTCTTAGACATGGATTATCAGAATTATGCATGTTTTTCTGGAAGAGATTTTACTATTGCCTTGAACAATGGTATTATGGCTTTCCTATTTAACTTGTGCATTCTAGGACTGCATTTGTCTTTTTCCTTGCTACAGCATGTTGGTGAGTTAGTCATCCTGTAATTACTAATATACACAGATCTCTTCCTTTTCTGTCATTTGCTGTGGTTGACCCCATACACACCTTTATAACAGAAATTCTTGTTATGATTCCCTATACATATGATCTTGGACATTGTATAAAATTTTGTCTGTTCAATTATTTTAGTCCTCAGGGTCAAGGAGCTCTTCAGTTTATGCCTTGTATCTCAGTGTCATCAGCAGATTTCATTACTACATTCCTACTGCCAGGTAATTCATGAATGTATGAAGTTAGGGTCAGTTCCAAGACAAGTTCATGACAAACTTCATAGTAATCTCCATCCATCCTAGAAGATCTCCATTTATCTCATCCCATTGTCATCTTCCCATTAGTAAATCCCTTGCTAAACTTTCATCTCATGAGCTAATTCCTATCTTTTCCCATTTAAATGATTCTATTCCTCACCCCAAATAGATAGTGCTTTTAAAACTACTTATTACTAAACCTGTGATGTTATGTCCCTGTTCCTTCAGTATTTGGGAATGGAGATAATTCAGTCTCTTTGACCGCAAGCAAATGTTTCCACACAGTTTCAGTTTCAGTTGGACTAATCTAGTCTTGGCCAGTTGGTTCATATAAATGCCAGCCTACTAGTCCAGCTCTGTTCCTTATCTTAATATTATCATCTAAGTGAACTTACAGGAATTGAAATGTCAATGGATTTTAGATCCAAAGAGCCTGTCTTGAGCATTTAGTGCTGAGTTCTGGTTTATTACTCAGCTTTGCAGGCCTGTGTATTTATCAGGGCTGTGTGAAGCTTCGGTTGTGGATTTGATTTGGTGGAGATTTGGTCTGATTCATTGGCTGAATCTCCAAATTTGAATCAAATCAGGAGACCCTTTAATCTCTCCAAATTGAATCGGAACCCTCTGAATTGATTCAGAGAGACAGGTCCCCCCCCACCCACACACACACCCTGGCTCAGCGACTGGTGCCTCCTGAGCCTGGGGAGGCACCCGGGTTCTCCCCACAGCTGATCACTGAGCCGGGGTGGCATGCAGGGGGCCCCCTGCATGCTCAGTACTTCTGGTCCACTTGCAGGTTCACCAAGTACCTGAGGGTCCCCCCCCCACCCCCATGTACTCCTGTGGGACACTCCATCTGTCCCACCCTTTTAGCATTTGCAAGCCGCGCATGGCACCTTGAAGTATGTAGAAAAAAAAAAATTAAAGCTGTGTCTACGGCCTAAATCACTACTTTTCCAAATCAGCATTGAATCTTCAGATTCAAATTTGACTGAATCAAATTGGGCACAATGATCTGAATCAATTAATCAAATCACTCTCCCCGATTCAGGCCGAATCTGAATTGAATATGGCCTGTTTCACACACCCACAATATTTATGTACAGAGGGCTAATTTCTTATTTACTTAGAATCAAAAAAGGTCTCTATCCTGTTTGAATGTCACTATTTTTCATGATGGTAGTTTTTTTGCCTTGTTATTATACAGTTCTAACTTCTCTGATTTCATTTAAAATAGAATTGATACATCAATCTTTTTTCATACTCCTTACATTATAATCTACATTCATTTTCCACAACATTTAACTGTGGCTGGATCCCAATTCTTCATGTTCTTCCAAGGCTCACCATCTGCTCCTGAATATATTTCCAAGTGTTAAACATCTTGGATACCAAGTTACATAATTTTCAGGACTTTTTTAGCAAGGATAGCAAATTAGTCTGATTCTTACCTAGAAACAAGTCCTTAGTTCTCATGTAAAGAATCTTGCCTTCACTGAGTCAAAGTAGCTTTACAACATAGCGAGTAAGGCTATGTTAACTAATCATATATAAAGGTCAGTGCTGGAAGCACCAAGAATACATTAGCTTGATCAAGTAGATACTTACATTTCATGAGAGTGCCTCCATTATTGGGACTATCATGGCCCTCTTTTTTAT
Organism: Alligator sinensis; assembly: GCF_000455745.1. Taxonomy (NCBI): domain Eukaryota; kingdom Metazoa; phylum Chordata; order Crocodylia; family Alligatoridae; genus Alligator; species Alligator sinensis. The sequence continues at coordinate 104,497 of NW_005841842.1, read as the reverse complement.
TATAGTGGTTTCCAAAATAACAGCAATACAGTGGGCTAACCCTTTTCTCCTTAAACTCAGTGCCCAGCCCACTTACTTAGATTGCATAAAGGGCAACCTGGATCAGGTACCAAAATCTGGCACTAATTTCAACTTGAATTTGAAAAGACTATGCAGAGATACAGGTTAAGAGAGATTCTGAAACCTATAACCATAATACTTTTGAGACATAATACTATGACATATTTCTTTCTTTTGGAGAAATGCCCTAGTAAAACAATGTGACAATTTTTCTCATTCCAAACGATGCCAGCACTTTCCATCCCTTACCTCACAATGCAATTGATAGAGTTCTCAAAGGACTCTAAGAACAGATTTTTGTTGTTGTATGTGGGTGTTTTAGCATTTGCATTTTACAATTTTGCAGTGTAGGTATAGCTACATGTGACAGAAGAATGAGCAAACCTGAAAATTGAATGAGAAAAAAGTCTGCTGTTAATAACTGATATATATATAAACTAAATTATCATTTTAAAAAGTTGTTATTTTCTCTGTAAGGCTGCTTTCCTTGCCAATTATACTGGAACATGGCAATTCATTTCACTGATTCAATGAGATGTCTCATCAAAAGAAATGCTGTGGAAATTTGGGGAGACAGACAAAGACTATGTTGCTAATAATGACATGCTGACCATCAATAAAACAAAAGTTTGCCTATCTGCTTAATGCTGAAGTTGAGAGATCTAAAAGAAAAAGGGCTTAGAAAAAAACCTGAGGTTCATTATAGGTAATAGCTGTAGCTATGGCACAATGCACAAAAATATGGTAGCAGGAAAAGGAAGTCTGTGAAAGTAATACAAGGAAGTGAAGAGCCTTTGAATAAGAGGCAGAAGAAATATACATAAAGAATCTATTTAATTAAGTAAAAGGAGGAGGAGGAAAATAGTAACCAAAGTCAGGAAGAAAGATCATGCTCAATGATACTTTTAACAGGTTTTTTTGGAAACCTGACTTTTTTTAATCAGGAGGGAGATGATACAAAATATTGTAAGATGGCAAATGCATTATTTGTAACTGTATGAGAGAACTTTTGCTTAAGAATGCTATGGAAGATAATTCATTTTGATAAGACAGAAGTGAAGAAAATAAAATAGTAGATCTCTTGCTATTATAATAATACAGACAATTAATGAAGCGACAATAAAAACAAGAATCCAGTGATTATTCTAGAAGAAACTTATAAGATAGAGGATCTATCACATCCATGGTAATTTGAATTTTGAAAGTATATAAGAACAGCTCAGTAGAAATGGGTACATTGACAGTATTTGACTGGAATAGGGTCAAAATATAGAAGAAATAGAAGAGACAAGAGAGCAGATGCAGCAATAACTATCAGAATAGCAGAGAAGAAACAGCAGGCTGTATCCTGAAAGCACAGCTGCTACAGAACAGACAGTTTTGAATAAAAATGTTTAAAGAAATTATCAAACTTACCCCTCCAGGAAAGAATGAAAAAATGGATCAAGAAGTCTTTGTATAGGTAAGTTTGAACTTAAAAAAAAAATCACAGAATACCGCTCTTGAGGGATTCCTGTTACCTTGGTGGCAATAGGAATTGGGGAAAACTGGGGAAGGATGCATATGTCTGAAGGCAGAATTGTTCCCTTGCATAGTTTTAGCAAGGATTAGAAGCAATTGTAGATTTAACCTCAGGGAATAAATTGTTAAATATTCAAGGGCTACATTTAAAAACACCACAGTGTTTAAGTATTACATAAATTACAATGACTGTATCACTATTTTTCATATGCTTGATATATGTTTTGAAAGGTTTGAGTAAAAAAAATTAGAATGTTCTCATAGGCTTGAGACTGGGTGAGTGGGGAGGTGTGGAATTCTCCCATTGTTTTTCTTTCCTAATAAAAGTGCCTGCCTGGACCGTGACCACTTTCCCCTCACTCTGTGTTCTATTCCAGGAACCAACAGATCCACTTCTAGGAAGAGTACTCCAATGCAAGGAAATCCACCAGTAGCCTAAAGTAGACTAAAAGGGCCTAGTACCAACCAATAGCCAAAAAAGGGTAACTGGAAGAGTTTATGTCCAGAACACTCTGATCAGAGAGAGCTGTGTTACTCTGAAATCAGTCAGAAGGTAGGGTAGGTATTCACCTTTATAAACTAACTAAATATGATCTATATATAGAGAAAGAGCACAAGTTTTTATCCTCTGATGCCATGCTGTTCCCTAGCTGAAATTTCAGTTCTTAGCAGCAAGCATAATTTGGAGGAGCCTGCAAATTTGGCGCACAAGTTATGGAGGAAAGGTAATCTTTACACTGTGTTTCAGCAACTCAACTTACCCTCTGAGAACCTTGAATGTAGTCCAAATGTATGCCTCACTTCTTCTTGCCAGTGTTAATTTGTAGTTAGAGCTTGAATCCTCTTTAGATGCATGAGTTGTAATAAAGAAGCTCCTTAAATCATCTGCAGCTGCTAAAAGACTCAGAACCTAAAATTGTTACAATGACAGACCTATTCAGGACTGTTTTGTGGGACAGAATTACTATAATTCTAACTGCAGAGTTCCAGCATGCAGGTGGCTGCCTGGAGCTGGAGAGAGTGGAAGGAAGGTTATCATAGGCAGGAGGTGCCATGTGCATCAGCGCACATACACATAGACATGGCAGCCAGGCAGCATAGACAGCATAGACAGCAGCTCACACAGCTCCCTCCTGGTAAGTCTACTGGGGGGCAGATTAAGGCCCCCACAGTGAGGAAGGGAGTAGGGCAGACCTGGGGCTCCTGCCCAGTCAGCCTGTGCATGAGGCGTGGGGCTGTGGTAGGAATGCGAGGCCTGGCTGGGGGAGTAGGATAGACCTATGGGCAGTGTTAGACCTGACTCTATGTGGTGCCCAATGACTAGGGAGATGATGATCCAATTGCTCATGGATCCTGTTACTCATTAGCCAGAGAAAGCAGGGAGCAAATGCTACTTGCACATATTGCTTGCAACAGCTTTATTTAGAATGGAGACAGCTCCGGACTAGCTCCCAAAAAAACAACAAACCAGGGAGCCGCCCTGAAAATTAGTTCTCTTTACATTTTATACACCTTGGTTCATACATATTAACATCCAGTCCACCTATGTCCTTGGGTTCTACCCATTTCTCCTCTCATTTCAAGCTCCTCCTTGGTTTACTGTTTACTTCATTAGCATGGAATTGCCTATGCATTTCCTTAATTTATCTATTTGTCTGCTAAGAGCACATGTGTAAGGCCATGAACTTGGGTACTCTCGGTCAATCACTGTTCTTTCTGGTTCTTGCTGACTTCAGTACCATCTCCAAGGTCTTGCTTCTACTTTATCTCCTGACAATAGCTGATGGGCTGCATCTTGTTCCTCTTACACAGTGGGCTCTAACACTATGGCCTTTTTAGAAAACTGCTTACCTAAGCATTTGCAAGATTAGTTTTAATATATCATTCTGCCTTGTGACCAGCAGCTCTGCTGAGACACAGAAGAAATCCTTGTTCCAGCTGCAGATTCAGTGCTCCCCAAAATCCAAATTATTGTCACTTTAACAGGCAGCTTGTTTGGGGGATGGGGCTGTCTCCCCATACTGAACACACTCCCATGGAGGGAGGCATGTGGGGGGAGGGCACGTGCCCTCACATTTGTGCATGGGGTGGAGGCAGATGCGGGCACCCTACTGTAGGTCCAGGGCTCCCTGCCCTGCTGCCCTCTCCCTGGGGGCCTCCATGGTCCAGTGAGTGGGGCCTGGTGTGGGAGAGCATAGAGGGGCAGGCAGGCTTGGTTTCACTGATGGGAGCCTCACACCAACCATGCCACCATGGCAAGGCGCCCCCTGCCTGCCCAGCAGCAGCACAGAGTACAGCTCTGTGCCACTGCTGCTGCTCCTAGGTGGCCAGGTGTTGCCTCTCCATAGGGCATAGGGCATAATGGCATAGGGCATAGGCTGGCATGGGGTTCCTGATGATGGCATCAAAAAATTAAAAAATGCAGCCCAATCATCTGTTTCTGCTGCACAGTGAATCTCTGTAACTTCCTGTATTGGCTCTTTAAGGCAAAGAATAGGTCCAACATAATTCAACCAAAAAACCCTCCAAACACCCTGGAGTTGTAGCTTCTAGAAGGATCATGGGAACTGTAGGTAACATCAACGGATGCTGAAAAATGGAGCAAGGGTGGAAAGGGAGGGATATATTTCCTGTCCTCATCAGAGAGGATAGCTCTGTAGAAAACAAGTCTGCTGAGGGGGGTCTATAGCTTGAGCTCCTAGGAAGGGTTTTGAAAGAAGATTGTGGTGGTCCTAGAAAGTGTTTTAGAAGTAATGCATAAGATACTGTAAAAATGATAATATCATATAGATATCTAGACAGAGCCAGAGTCTGGAATTAAGGTATTGTGCCATGCATCAGAAAGAACCCTTGGGGATTGAGAGGGAAGTGGGGAGGGATCTGGAGTGAGACCAGTTATCTCTTTTACTGTTCAAAATCCCAGGACTAAACCTTGTGAAATAGGGAGGAACCAAGTCTCCTCTGAGTGACCACAGGGAGGTAAAAAACTCGATGGATCTTACGAAAAGTTCTGTGACCCAGGCTGGACTTGGACAAAAGATTTGGACTTTTGTTAGGGCAGGAGTGGTTTGGCAGAAGTGTTAGGGTAGTTTCTGTTAGGGCAGAAGTGATCTGGTGAAAGAACAGGTACTTTCCCACAAAAATGTAGGTATCTGACCTACATATATCAAGGTATTATCATCCCACTTTTTCCCTTTAGTTCATCCCCCTGTAAATCAAAATCCAGTCATTTTGCAAATAATTTTAGAGAGATAATATCTCTAGCAAGGCCCTTTTTCAGTTCAGCAG
>NW_005841842.1:78537-99588 GCF_000455745.1 Alligator sinensis | reverse complement strand
ATGATAAATAATTCCTGAATCCTTTATGCCCCATGTATCGGAGACATGGCAGATGGAACCATATTACTTTGTCTTCCATAAACTTCTACAGAATTATTCCAAAGGCTCTCTGATGTCTATTGTAATATGCTTGCAATGGTAAGAGCATGTACCTTCAACATTCATTGTTAATTTTTCACTACAGGGCATAGTGAAGCTGCCTGAAGAAAGCATTCTGGTTTAGTAACCCTACAGCTGTACAAAAAGGTGCCAGAGTTATGAAGTTGTCCCAGAAAATGCCTTCTCTTGCTTTCATACCCATGGAAGTAATCCAGTGTAATGTCCTGTTTTTTGCTTGGGTGAGATGGGACACAGAGCTGCTACTCCTAGGTTGATGTCTACATAAGTGTGAAGGTATACATTACACTTAGATCATGCCACAGGCACTTAAAAAGCAGGTGTCCACATGTTAAAGCTCACTAACTTGTGCTAAGTGCCCTCTGAGCATCTCAAAGTTATGCTGGTTTAGGCGAGGGTTAACTCTGGGATGTGCTACCTAGCTCATATTAGGGCTTCACTTTAATCTTGTCCATAGAGATAAATGAACTATTTGGAGTCCTCTAGCACTCAGAATGCACTGCTCCCAGTGGTGCCCCCCCACCCCCACCCCTCAAGCAGGGATAGAGATGCTATTAACCCTTAATGTGCAACTGTTTACAGCACTTTCTAATTTTAACTTCATTTAACAATCGACACATTTTGTATGGTCTAAGTGTAATATGTAATTTTACCCTACGTCTGAGTTGTGACTGCCTTGTTGTTCTGGATCTAGTGGAACCATAGGCCTATGAGAAAAGGACTGAGAAATACTATGCAACCAATGGGCATACAATGATTTCTAAAGATTTGTTTTTAGGAATTGGCTTGTGGGTAAAGTAGATATGTATTAGAGCAGTGGCCCAGGGTTAGGGTTAAATGGGTTAAATGGTTAAATGGGTTAAATGGTTTAAAAAAACCTGTTTGTGACAAAGTTTCCTTCAAGGCCTGCTGTGTCTGAAGCCAGCAGACACACAGGCTAGGAAATTCAAGACATGCACCACACTGTTCCATAATATAAGATAAGGTGGCATTAGGTCACAGTGCCAAACTACATAGTCTTTGGGATTTCTGGCTTTGGTAAACAAACCAAATTAGGAGGCCTAGTAAATATCCAAATTAAGATGTGTGCATGTGATGGGCTTGTTGGAATAAAGGATATGCTGACAGGACAGAATGTGAATAGAATATGACAACCACAGGGAAACCAATCAACAATGCCTGAGAATGAAGAGTCATCAGAGGAGAGAAAGAATACAAAAGGAGGGATTTCAGAGTAGCAAAGGGTCCCCAGGGGAAAAAATAAATCTAAAACATTTAGTTTTATGTACAGGTCAGAAATTATCTCTGCAACATAGAAGGTAAGTTATTTTTGGCTCTTTTATATTGAACACACTTTATTTTTCAAATCCTCACTTAAATGTATTCTTAATTTATACTGATCTATTGTGTCAGGATTTTCCTGAAGGGTCTTAGTGAATAAGGAGGGTTCTTTGCTTTTGCTGTATTGAAATTTATATCTATATCATCTATAGCTTATCTATCTATCTATCTATCTATCTAGAATGGGCTCCCAAGGGAGGTGGTGCTCTTCCTTACCCTGGGGGTCTTCAAGAGGAAGTTAGATGGGCATCTGGCTGGGGGCATCTGAACCCAGGACTCTTTCCTGCCTATGCAGGGGGGCGGACTGATCTATTGAGGTCCCTTCCGACCCTAACATCTATCTATCTATCTATCTATCTATCTATCTATCTATCTATCATTTTGTTAGTGGTGATAGTATTTATATTCCTTTCAATTTTTTTGGAGGTCCAAATTAGAATAAGATTTCCAAAGGGCTCAAAGAGTTAGGTACCACATTTCAATTGCAGGCTACTATTTTTTAAGCGTCATCCACTTTCAGAGGGAGTTGGGCATGTAGTTCCTTTATAGACGTTATAAAATCCCACCCTAAATGAGCCTATAAGCTCTCTAGTGCAGGGTATGTCTCCCAAGTATCAACTACACTCCCTTCATTCTGTACCTGTGACTGCTCAGCAGTCTTCCAGAAGTGAGACAGTTTAACCCACTTGAAGCATCCAAGAGTGTGTGCCCTAGCAGCACACACAGCCCTGTCTCAAACGTGTTTCTTGATCCATGCCTCAGTTCTGGTACTCAGTACCTGTGAATCAGGAATAAGAAGATGGGGTGGACTGCTGAGAAGTAGTCCCAGGTGAGGCACAAAGATAAGGAGACATGCTCTTTCTGTTCATTCTACAAAATGCACAGGTTCCCTCACTAGAACCATGGCTATGATACAAACAACTTTGACCATTTTGCATTCTAGCGGTGGAAGCTTGTAACTTCTCAGAAAATGGACAAATAGCCACTGAGCTGAGGTGGCAAAGGCAGCTTTCCAAATATGTCACTTAGTTTCACACTATTGATTGGTAGCATGACTTCCCTTTGTATGCATTCTGACTATGTAGATTTGTTACAAGAATGCAAAGGAAACTAATAAGTTGTCCACATCAATGGAAATGTATTATATAGATTAGCCTAGCTGATAAAATACTTTAAAACATGATTGTTTCCAAGAGTTTTGTTGTTGTTGTTGTGATCAGAACTTCATCCAAAATTCAAGGATTTAAAAACAACCATAAAATCTGCCTGACCTTATTAGTGTAAGCTATATTGACAGGTTTCAACTTTATAGGTGCATTCAATTTTTGCTAGTGGATGGTAACACAAAAGGCATGAGCCATTGCTGGGTCTTTTTTTTTTATATCAACATCAGATTTAAACTGTGATCATTGACAACATAAAAATATTCAGGTTATGAAAAATATATTATTTGGTTTCCTCCTAATTCATAAAAATTCATAGATTCATAGATTGTTAGGAGCTGGAAGGGACCTTGCAGATCATTGGGTCCAGCCCCCACTCACCCCCATTCTAGGCAGGAAGACAACTGGGGTCAAGTGACCCCAGCGAAGTGACTGTCCAGTCTCCTTTTGAAAACCTCCAGAATAGGTGACTGTACCACCTCTAGATGAAGTTTATTCCACAGTCTGGACATCCTGACTGTGAAGGAGTTTTTCCTGGTATTAAGCCTAAAGTGTCATTCCAGGACTTTATATCCATTGGCCCTGGTCTTCTCCAGCGGTGCCCTAGTGAACAGTTGATCACCAAACTCCTGGTGCACTCCTCTGGTATTTTGGTAAGCTGCTATCAAGTCCCCTCTCAATCTTCTCTTCTTTAGGGTAAAGAGGCCCAGGTCCCTCAGCCTTTCTTCATATGGCTTGCCTTGCAAGTCCCTGATGATATGGCTGGCTCTTCTCTGAACCCTCTCAAGTTTTTCCATGTCCTTATTGAAGCGTGGCACCCAGAACTGGACATAGGACTCCAACTGCAGTTTCACCAGTGCTGCAGGAGAAAGCTTCCTTAGTTTTACACGAGATGCATTGGTTGATGCACGCCAGCGTGTTGTTTTCCCTGCTGACCACCACATTGTAGATTGTAGTGATGGCTCATGTTCATGCGGTGGTCAGTTATTACCCCTAGGTCCCTTTCAGCCGTGGCATAGGTCAGGCTGTCACCTCCAAGCCTGTATGTATGTTGAGGGTTATTCGCCCCCAGATGGAGCACCTTATACTTGGAAGTGTTAAACTTCATCTGGTTCTGGTCTGCCCAACTCTCTAGCCTGTCCAGAGACCTATTTTCTAGCATGGCCACACTGCTCCATAACTTGGTGTCATCTACGAACTTGGCCAGTGAACTTTTCACTTCCCCATGCAAATCATTGATAAAGATGTTGAAAAGCACCAGTCCAAGCACGGACCCCTGAGGGACACCATTGGCCAATTCACACCAAGACAACCTGGATCTGTTCATGAGAACTCTCTGAGTCCTACCCTGTAGCCAGTTTTCCACCCACTGAACTGTCGAGCAGCTGAGCCTACAATCTTCTAGTTTTCCCACAAAGATATAATGGGATACTAGATCACCTACCTTGAACACCTTCAAGAGACACTTGGATGTCTATCTTGCTGGGATCCTATGACCCCTGCTGACTTCCTGCCCTTTGGGCAGGGGGCTGGACTCAATGATTTTTGGAGGTCCCTTCCATCCCTAATGTCTATGAAATCTATGAAATCAAAAGCCTTTTGGAAGTCTAGGTATATAACGGCTACCTTGTCTCCCATGTTCAGGTGGTGAGAGACCTGATCATAGAAGATGAGGTTGGTAAGACAAGATCTACCGGCGACAAAGCCAGGCTGGCTGTCATTCAGAATCTTACCTTCCATGAGTGTATCACACGTAGATTCTTTAATGAGCTTTTCCAGGATTTTCCCTGGAATAGAGGTTAGGCTGATTGGCCTATAGTTGCCTGGATCTTCGCTCTTCCCCTTCTTAAAGATGGACACAATATTGGCCTTCTTCCAGTCCTCAGGGTTCTCCCCTGTGTGCCATGAACTCTCAAAGACCTTTGCCAGTGGTTCCACAATGACCTCAGCCAGCTCCTTCAGCACTCTCAGATGAACTCCATCCGGTCCTGCTGACTTATAAATGTCTAGCTTTTCTAGTTGGTATTGTACCCACACAGCATCCACAGTGGGGAGACTGCCCCCTATGAGCCTTATCTCACTTGACTTTCCCCATGGTCCAGTGAAATACCAAAGCAAAGTGGGCATTTAGGACTCCAGTTTTTTTCCTGAACGTCGGTTACCAGATGTCCCAAGGTGTTAAGCAGGGGTCCCATACTTCCATTTGTTTTCTTTCTACTGCCTGCATACCTAAAGAAGGACTTCTTATTGTTCTTGGCTCCCGTGGCTAAACCTAAATAATTATCATTATTTAATATCTACAGTTATTTAAGGTGATAAAACAGCTATCATTTCACGGTTATAATATTTTGCTTTAACTCAGCTGCTTTCAGCCTGCTGCATATGTTTCTTAGGCAACAAGAAAAGAAAAACACTTTTAAAAGAAGTTGAACCAGGTAGCCAAGTATTGTGATACTGAAGAAAAACTCAAGTGGTTCATTTATTAAACTTCGATACAGACTGACTGCATATTCATTTGTATTTGGAACAGAGAAGAGTATACATTCTGCCTGAAACTGATCAAGAAATGAAGCATCCAAGCTGGAAACCTTTTTTGCTAAGAGATTCCCTGGATTCTATGCTTCTTGGAGCATCTCAGCTGACTGGACCACTCCAAAAAGTCATGGTTCACCAACTTGACAGAGCGACTAGAAACCAGACAATTTCTTTACTAGTGTTGTAACTGACAGCAACTATGGCAGGTCACAGGCTGCTGCTCCTGCCAAAGTAAAGAAACAATAAGGTGAATTCACTATACCTTCTTCTCCCACCATAGACAACATTGTCAAAGGAAAAGTCAATGAAATTTGTCATGTAGACCTACAGATTATACTTCATCTCATTTACATCACCATCACCAAGTGTATAGATAAATTAATCTGTACTTGCAAAATTGTATCTGTGCCTGAATACAGTTGTGGTTCTGGTTCTGATGATATACATTTCTATCTGCCCAATTTCATGCAAAGATTTTGCAGGTACAAATGGTACCCATAGTCAGTCTGCTGAATGTCTCTTTTTCATGTGATTTTAGGAAATGTCCCACAGAGCAAGTCTACACAAGATGCTATGTGGCCATAACAATGCACTATGGCAATGTAGCATTGGCAGGCACAAACTGTTACCTCACAGCTATGTCACTAGTGATGCGCTCCCTTGCTATAGCTCATTGCTATGGCAATGTAGCAGCTACAAATAACTGTGCGCTGCCAGCACTGTGCAGTAACAATTGTTACTGCATTGTTATCTAGTACTTTAGGAAGTATGAAATGCTGGCTTAGTAACAACGGTGCCATAGGGGCATGTGTAGATGTGCCAACTATAAACTTTCTTGTGGTGAATGGCAAGGCAATCCCTTTGTAATTTCCACAGTTCCTTGTCTTCTTTTTTGAAGATTGTCATGGTGTCACTGAGGTCATCTGGGATTTCCTTATGATTCCAAATCTTTAAGATGAGGGCATAGAGCTCTAATGTGAGGTCTTCTCCCCCTTGCTTGAAGATTTTGGTGGGGGGTTCCATCAGATCCAGATGCCTTATCGTTCTTCACCTGCATGATGGCTTTCCTCACTTGCTCAAGGGTTGGATGGATTTTGAGATGATCTCTGACTGGGTATTGAAAGATGGAGCTGAGAACACTCTTGTCAACAACAGAGCCTCAATTTAGAAGGTCTTTGAAATGCTCCTTCCAACATGCATTGAGGGCTCTCCTTTCCTTGATAACGTCTTCTCCATGCTAAGGTCTCAAAGGGGCTGGGCTCAGAGTGCTCAGACTGTGGATGGCTTTGGTAGCATTGCAAAAACCATGCAGGTTGTGAATGTCGGCAAGATGCTGAGTCTACTTCTCCTTGTCTTTCCACCATCTGTTATTTATATCACAGGTTCCCCTTTGGACTTTTGTTTTGGCTTGTTGGAAATTCAATTTATTTTGCTGGGGTTGATGTCATTCTACCAAGCACAAAACTCCTTGTGCTTGTGGTTCATCAACTCTTGGAATTCCCATCTTTCTCATCAACCCAGCCTTGGTGCTTCCTGGTAGAGAATCCAGATGCCTCTTTGCAGGCACTGATAGTGGACCTGAAGACACACCGAGTTCTGCCTACATTATCCCATTGTTGTTAAAAGGAATCTGCCAGTTTTTCATTGAGGCACTGATGGAAGAGGTCTCACTTGATTGGGTCCTTGAGTTCTTCAACGCTGACCTTCCATCGGCATTGCCTCCGCTGCATCCATTGTTTGTGAGCCAGTTTGGGTGACATAACCAAGCAGATGAGTTGTTGATCAGTCTAGCAATTACTAGCTCCTAGCATAGCTCAGGTGATCAGGTGATACAGACATCTTTGCTATTCTAGGCACAAAAAATTACATAGTCAATCAGGTGCCAGTGTTTAGATCATGGATGTTGCCATGATGTCTCATGCCTATTTTTCTGGCAGAACAGGGTGTTGGTGATGTTAAGTCCATCTTCCATGCATTTGGTCAAGTGGGGGATACTGTTGGGTTTGCTTTTCCTACTCCTTCCTTGCTGGTGGTTCTATTCCAGAGCTTTGGGTCCCTTTCAACTCTGGAATTGAAATCACCAAGCAGAATAGTTCTGTCTCCTGCTGGAAAACCAGCACGGACTTGTTTAAGGTTGGCATAGATATCCTCCTCAGTTTCATTGGTAGCATCAAGAGTTGGGGCATACACATTGATGACAGTGATGCACTGATTCCCTGCAGGTTTAAGATGCAGAGTCAAGAGGTTCTCATTAATTCCAATAGGGAAATCATTGAGTTGGTTTATGAGTTTATTCTTGATGGCAAAACCAAATCTGTGAAGCTGTCATTCTCCTTCCTGTTTATTTCGCTCCATGTTCTTTGAGCTGCCCATCTCCTGCTCACTGGGTCTCATTCAATGCAGCAGTGTTGATGTTGTGTCACCTGAGTTCTTGAGCCATGATTGTGATGTGGTACTCTGGGTGTTCACTCTTATGACTGTCCATAAGGAGTGAGGAGCCTGATGTTCCAGGTCCCAAAATTGATTGTGTGTCTCTGTTGATTTTGACCTCAGTAAAGGTGATTCCACTGGACAGAGTTATCCAGTCAGGAAGAAGGTAGACAGGATATGTTTAGGTTGCCTTTCTTATCTCCCTCCCCCTGTGGGATGAGCAGAGTAGATCCTGAAGAGGGCTGCTCACTCACAATTACAGATCCTGAATCTCACTCCTGCATCATCCAAGTGTTAGACAACCTTCTTGTAACTGCTGCCTTCATGCCAGTTTATGACCTGGAGCTTCTAGACCAATCAATCCTGCTCCCATCATCACTATATGGTCACCAAAGTACTTGAAACATGTATTTGTTTTCATGGAAGAAGCCTGTGCATTATTTGTTTTATTATTGATGAGCTGCTGTATATCAACTTCCAGACAGTTCTTGACCCACTGGGACCTTAATCCAATGGCAAGGAGGCCAAAAAAATTGGTGATCTCATTCTACTGCAGCCTTCATCCACCTTCGTAGCCACTGAGATTCTAAAGTCTTCTTTCACCTTCTCCAGCATTGAGAACTTAGATTTCATAGCTTTAAAGGACTGGAAAGGATCTCAATAGATCATTGAATCTGACCCCCTGCCCTGGGCAGGGAAGAGTGCTGGGGTCAGATGACCCCAGCCAGGTGCTTGTCCAGTCTCCTCTTAAATACCTCCAGGGTAGGGGAGCGCACCACCTCCCTTGGAAGCCCATTCCAACTTTTGGCCATCCTTACCATGAAGGAATTATTTGTAACGTCCAATCTAAATCTGTTGTCTGTCAGTTTATGGCCATTGTTTCTAGTCACCCCAAGGGGCACCCTGGTAAACAGAGTATCTCCCATTCCTTGCTGCTCCCCTCCCCGTGATGAATTTGTAGACATCCACAAGATCACCTCTCAGCCTTCTCTTGTGGAAGCTGAAGAGATCCAGGTCCCTCAATCTCTCCTCTTGGGGCCTTCCCTGTAGGCCCCTAACCATATGAGTAGCCCTCCTCTGGACCCTCTCAAGGTAATCCACATCCTCTTTGAAGTGTGGTGCCCAAAACTGGACACAGTACTCCAGCTGTGGCCTTACCAATGCTGCATAAAGGGGAAGTATCATCTCCTTAGACCTGATCATGATGCACCTGCTAATGCATGATAGAGTGCAGTTAGCTTTACTTATCACTTCATCATATTGAAGACTTATGTTCATCTTGGAGTCTACTATGATTCTAAGATCCCTTTCTGCTGCTTTGCTACTTAGAAGGTTATCCCCCAATCTGTATGTATGTCAGTGATTCTTTCTCCCTAGGTGCAGCACTTTGCACTTATCTTTATTAAACTGCATCCTACTCTGTTCTGCCCACTTTTCCAACCTGTCCAAATCCACCTGAAACTGTTCCCTGCCCACGCATGTATTTACTTTGCCCCATAATTTGATGTCATCCACAAATTTGGACAGAGTGCTCTCTATGCCCTCATCCAAGTCACTGATGAAGATATTGAACAGCACTGGACCAAGGACTGAACCTTGGGGGACCCCACTGCCCACATCTTTCTAGATCAATACTGACCTGTCCACCATCACTCTTTGGGTGCATCCAAGTCACCACCCACTTGACTGTGTAATCATCTATGTCACAGCCACTTAGTTTATTTATAACAATGGGATTAGACACTGTATCGAAGGCCTTTTTAAAATCCAAGTAGATGACATCTACCTCAACTTCTGCATCTAAGCATTTTGTGACCTGATCATAAAAAGAAAAAAAAGGTTAGTCAGGCAAGATCGACCTGCTATGTATTCATGCTAGTTGCCCTTCAGCATTATTTTTCCTGCTGGACTCCCACAGGAGTGCTCTTTAATAACTGTGCTCCTTAGTAATTTTTTCAAAGGTTTTCCCAAGCATAGAGGTGAAACTAACTGGCCTATAGTTACCTGGATCCTCCTTCCTCCCTTTCTTGAAAATAGGGACCACATTGACCCTTTTCCAGTCATCAGGGAACTGTCCTGAGCACCATGAGTGCTGAAACGGTCTTGCCAGTGATTCTGCTATGACACTGGATAATTCCCTCAGAACCCTTGGATGAAGATCATCTGGGTCTGCTGACTTAAACATGTCCAGCTCTTCCAAGTGTCCATTAGGTCGACACTAACTGTTGGTGGGCTGGTGTCCCTCTTGTGCCTGTCTATAATCCAACTGGGAGATATGTATTTATCTGTGTTCAGGGATATGGATGCAAAAAAACTCATTGAAGAGCTCAGCTTTGTCTCTCCTATCTGTCACCAATTGCCCTAGTCTGTCCTGTAGGTGTTCTATGTTGCCATGCACCTTCTTTTTGCTCCCTATATACCTGAAGAAGGACTTTTTGCTGTCTTTAATTTTTAATGCCATCCTGAGTTCCATTGCTGCTTTGGCCTTTCTAACTGACATCCTACAAATGTGAGCTAAGTGGGTATACTCCTCCTTGATGGCTACCCCCTTTTTCTGTATGCCTCTTTTTTCACTTCTGGGCTTTCCTAGATTTCCCTGTTCACCCAAGGAGGTTTCTTGGCCCCACTTTATGTGCAATGTGATTGACCCTTCTGTGCCCAAAGGATCGTTCCCTTGAGGAATGACTACCCTTCCTGGACTCCCATCTCACCAATGCTCTTGTCCATCAGTGCCTCTCTTACTAATCTCCTGAGCTCATTGGAATGAGCCTTTCTGAAATCTAGTACTTCTGCCCTATTGCTCATTTTTCCCACCTTTTGCTGGATAGTGAATTCCAAAAATTGATGGTCACTATCCCCTAGGTTACCCTGTATCTGCAGATCTCCCACCAGGTCATCCCCTGTAGCAAACACCAAGTCCAGTAAGGCATTTCCCTTAGTGGGGCCATATACTTCCTGTTTTAGGTGAAGGTCCTGTATGCAAGTTAAGAAACTACGTAAATTATCAGATCTAGCTGATTCCTGCTCCCAGCAGATGTCAGAGTACTTTAGGTCACTCATGAAACCATGTCCCTTCAGTGTACTGCATCTGAGAGCTGAGAATTCCAGGTCTACCTCATCCTCCTGGTGTGGCAGTCTGTAATAGACCCTCTCTTTTCCTCTGATCCCCTTGTATTCTGACCCACAGTACATCAATTTGCCCCTCTTCTTATCCCATCTTGATTACTGAAGATGCATATAGCTCCTTAACATAGAGAGCAATGCCCACCCCCCCCACTTTTCCCTATCCTATCTCATCTCTACAGCTTATAGCCCTCATTGCCTATTGCCCAGTCGTGGGTAGGGTCCCACCAGGTTTCAGTTAATCCAACCAGGTTAAAGTCTTTGTTTGCAAGCAGGAGCGTGAGTTCCTCCTGCTTGTTTTTCATGCTCCTAGCATTAGTATAGAAACACTTAAGCCCCCTGATGGGTGCCCTTGGTACCCCACTGTCCTGATGCCTATCAGGCCCCTTAGTACTTAAGTGGACTGTTCCAGCACATGGCTTATGGTTTGTTGTTCCTAGATTCTCTCTGTCTTCTTCATTCTTGTCCCTCAATGAACATAGTTTAAAGCCCTGCACAGGAGATCAGCCAACCTGTAAGAGAGCAGACTTTTACCTTTTGAAGAGAAATGAAGACTATCATGTCCCAGCATGCCCCTTCCATGAAAATGTGGATCATGGTTGAGGAAGCCAAAACCCACACAATGACACCAGCTCCAGAGCTGCAAGTTGACTTCTCTAATGCAGCTCCAGAGTTGGTACACCCATGGCTGGGGGCTGGGTAGCCTTATTATAGTGGCAACCATGTCGCTGGACCATCAAAGAATATATGTGGCTTTTCAGGATGTAAAGCATTGCTATCTGTTGTCCTTACCATGTCCTGGTGCTGCTACTTGGTCCCCAACTTCTTATTTATCAGAGTTACCCCTTCTTATTTCAGAGCTAAACTTCCCTGAAGGTCATTCTTCTATCCACCAGCTGTGGACACACTAGGTATCAGTACACCAGTTTCTACTGATTTCTATTGGCGACCAGTACATGAGTTTCTACAGTTTTTACTCTACTAGTGTAGAGTAGAAACTCAGAGAATGCATGTTTTATTGGAATCCCTGGGGAAACAGGAATCTTGAAGATAGAGTGAAGGTAAATTCCATTTTAATTAACTAAATCAGATAGGTATGTAGGTAATCTTCTTTGCCACAATATGTGCCATTTAAAGATAGAGTACAGAGTCACACATGAAGTCTGTGGCAAACCAATAATTTGAACTTAGATTTCTAGAGTGCCAGTTCAATGCTATAGCCAAAAAGACCACTTTCCCTATTTACTTGCTTTACAACACCTTTGGATCTATGTGCTTACTTATTTAAATCTTATGTCCCAAATGCCTTCCCCAAGGAAAAAATGGGCAAAAGTCATCCTTGATATAACTTACTTTTTAAAATGGATTTAAACTAAAAAATGCATATACTTCAAATCTTCTTTGATGCAACTGAGTTAACTTTCATTTTGCTAGAGGATTTCCAGATTCCCTTCCCACTGGGTATGTCTACACATGCACATTTACTGTGCAGTAATCAAAATTACTGCACAGCATGGGAACCTGTCTATACATGCATGTTCATACTGTGTAGTAAATGCCAGTTTATGCCAGGTGTCAAATTTATGTCCGATTAGTTACTGAGCAGTAGTGTTCAAATAGATGTCTTACTGCACAGTAACACTGTGGGTGTGGACTAACTTGGGGCTAACTTTAGCCCCAAGTCAGTTCACATACAATGTTAATGTGCTTAATGTCTGCATGTGTAGATGCTGGCCTATTCCCGCTTACTGCATAGTAATTTACTGTGCAGTAAATTTAAGCCGGCATAAATGCATGTGTAGAGATGCCCACCGATGATTAAAACCTACTGCCAGATAGATGCTGTAAGCTAATTTATTTGCCTTGATTTCCTATAATAACTAGATAAATCTAACACACAAAAAATAAAAATCTGGTCTCATAACCAGCAATGTAGGATGAACCATGTTGCAAGGACTAGTATATGCTGAAAGTTTTATATGTCAGTATTCTTTTGCTGCCATATCTGATAATGTTGCTTTATGGCCAACATTTCCCAAGGGCCAGAATAAAGGTTAATTGAAATCAGGGTAACATGCCAAAGTATTCACATACACTCCCCCTAGAGCTTCTATCAGGGCTCCTAAGAGTCAATATGTTATATGTTTCCTCCCGTCAGGTAAACACACACAGATCTTTATCCACATAACAGCTATAAATCTGGAGATAACTGCTATGTGCCAAGGCAAGTCAATTTTTGTTGCAAGTCTCTGCCTTTAATAGCTAAACATCCACTGCTATTCTGGACTGTTTTGGTTTTTTTTTTTCTTTCAGTAGCAAATACATACCAATCATTCAGGTTATGAAAAAGAGACAGCAGCAAGTCAAATTCTATGCTGTACTATGTAGAAGATATGACAAGATGACTGAAAGTATTTTTGGGTCAATAGGAAGGGTGTTAAACTGATGGACTATGGGATGCATCTAGCCCCCAGACCTGAGTCATCCAGACTGCAACCTTGATGGGGTACCTTCCTTGTTCCTGGGACAGCAGGCAAGAGCCCACTGTGGCTACTTCCAGCAGTGCTGTTTGGGTTTCAGCATCACTGTTATTCCCCAGGTGCTTGGCAGCCAAGCCAGGGAGGGCTGCAGTTCTGGAGCCCCAGCACCACCATCAGAAGAAGCCCAGCATGTGGCCTGTTCCTGCAGAAGTGGCTAAGCCCCAGCAATGTTGGGCCTCTTCCTCTTGGGTCCTAGGTGGGACAGAGTGGGCACTGATCCAGCATGGTGGATTCATGGTCATGATTTGTATGATGGGTCTGGCCTTATACCATTCATTTGGCCCATGGATCAGTCCCACACCACTCATCTGGCCTGCAGGGTAAGATAAGTTTGATGTCTTTAGTCTACAGAACTACTAATATTCCTTATACAACATGCAAAAAAAATATTTAAAAAACTTGATTTGAGACAAAAACAATCTTGAACTACCTTGTGGAGAGTGGATCCTCTGACATCTCTTGGGCATTCCAGTGTCATTAAGGGATCAAGAGGCCAAATCTTATTGAACCATTTGGCATCTAAGTCTGATCATGTCCCAATTTGCTTTAGTCTTAGTTAACTCCAAAGGTGGCTGGGTCTTTCTTGTTCTCTGATTTTTTTTTTTTTACTTAGTCTTATGGCTAAGATGATTACCGTATTTTCGTGCATATATTCTGTGGGTTATACATGATTTTACAAAAAAAAAGGATGGGTGTGGGCTATACAAGGGTGCGGGCTATGCACGGACTATTTTTCGAAAGGGGGCCGGAGCGGGGGCTGGTGGTGCGGGTGAGCTGGGGCTCCACGGCGCGGCCCACTGGCCCCGGGTGGGCCGGGCTGTGCCGCTGCTGCTGCGGGGGCCGGGGGGTGGCAGCACGGGTGTGCTGGGGCCCTGCAGCGTGGCCCGCTGGGCCTGGGCGGGCCGGTCTGTGCTGCTGCTGCCGCAGGAGCTGGACAGGGGGCGGTGGTGTGTGCAGACTGGGGGGCCACGTCTCCTCCTTGCCCAGGGGTGTGGGGAATTCAAGGGTGCAGGCTATGCACAGAAAATGTTGTGAAAATGCAATTTTCCATGGGTTATGCATGGGTGCGGGTCATATCCGTGTGCGGGCTATATGCGTAAAAATACAGTTTGTGTTTTACAAGAGTTGGCCCATTACCATTTTCCAGAGACCTAAGGAGGGTGAATTGGCATTACATTTATATGTTTGAGTCCACTAAAGTACCTAGGAATAGGATCAGTCCTCAGGCCATGCTGGTCTACTTTGCTTGTGTCCCTGAAAAACAATTAACACAAAAGGGAGGTGGAACCACCTCCTACTTGCTATTTTTTGTGACTTAGTTTTAAGGCTCAGATAAAGGCATATTACAAAAGAAAGTTTTTACAGGGACTCAAGCTAAGTGATATAGAAGATATTCATATCATGAGTCCTTTATGATCATTTCAGAAGGTGCCTCTAAAATAACAATTTTAGGTTGCATTCTTTTGTTGTTGTTGTTGTTCCAGGGTACTGTTTACTTTTTGAAGCATTATAATTTCTTACCATTCTTGACTTTTTGCTTGATTCCATCATCATCACTAATGTTTCAAAACTAAAGCTTTAGACAAATAAATAGTTTTGTTACCAGCAGGATCTTGAAGGCCTGTGAAAGACTTCTCCTAACAGGGTAAAACTCATTTTATTGTTCAGCATATATCATTTCCAAGGTTAAAGCACCATTCTTCACAAGATTATTTTTTAATTCTATTGAAGAACACATTTGGCTTGAGAAGTAGCGATTGATGATGCTAGTGATTTTTAACCTTGTTTTTCTGTACTACACATTCCACTTGCTTTATTATGATTATTATTTAGGGAACAAAGAACTGTTCAGATCTCAAAGAATGAAAACAAAGCACAAGGATACAGTTATATATGATGGGTTATTGCTATCCTGTGTGATCTCCTTCTATCCAACTAATTGGTAGACCTATTGTTAACTATCATTAAAATCTGTGAAAATATGTAGGAAAGAAATATAGGTCATAACAGATTATTAGCTCAGTTCTTCCTTTAGGATTCCTTGTTCTCATTACAGAGGTATCCAATTGCCTTTGTAGTCTCACTTTTATTAAACTTCTTGATATTCTGTGTATTTCATTTTAGCTTTCTCAAAAAAGAGACACTATTTACCTCACTGGTGACTGAATTAACAAAGTAACTGTCTGATTGAGGCAAATTGTTTACTTTCCCCTTAGGCTAAAGCTTCCTTTCTCAGTAAAAAAAATGTTTACTTTCAGTTTAAATCAGTTAATGCACTCTTAATAATTTAGGGTTAGTCAGCCATTGTACTAAAAGGTGATTGCTTTATTCTATGTCATGGGAAATAAGAGGTCAGCAGAAGGATGCAAATGCTATTGCCATGTTAATTATAGTTGAACTATCAAAGTCTATTACATAAATAATTTACTGTGTTTTGTGTATGAAATAGATCATTTTAGACCAAATGACCACTAGTCCTGCCACTTTATGCATAATCTAACTCCAGAATATCAGTGAACATAACCTTTTTTATATATAGCATAAATAAATGTGTCTTCTCCCACATATTCTATGGAGAGAGTGAGCATGAACAATGGACTTCAAATATGTCTGTGAATAATACACATTATTGTATTCCAATAACTTTATACTAAGTTCAGAATGGAAGCAGGGTAAACTCTAAGGGCCATTATTTGTTCTTGATTTAAACTCTGTAGACTTGCATTGCCTCAACAGATTACACAGAACATAAGGCTAAATTTGCTTTGAACTCAATTCTTATAATTTTCTGAATATTTGCTGAATAAATCTGGCACGTCCTGGTTCTAATCACTGGTGTGAATTATAGCCAAAGCAGGTAATGCATAATTCATTGTAGGAACTTTCCATCCCCCTTGAAACATACAAAAGTCCAAACAATGCTGCAGAAAATCTACTGTGAATATATTGGTTCTTGTCAACAGCCGCCCAGTATTAGACCTTCTGTTGCTGAGTAGTTTGATGGGCAAACTAGCCAAAGGCAAAGATCAAGCTCATTTAGTTGAAGCTCATATTCCTAAATAATCTATGTTTGGGGTAGTACATGGGATGGAATAAACATAGGAAGATATTAGTTTATGGTAGGCAGAAATCTAGGGCAGAATTATATTTTACCTAGTGGACATCAAAAGTGTAGCTTTGCAACCAACTTTGACTTACCTGACTAAAGTATAGGAACAATTCCATTGCCCTGTCTACTCCTACTCATATGTATTATTCTCAGCAACACAGACTGTGGGGAACATATTAAATCTTTTCTCTGCTGTCCACATAATAGACATTTCTCTACCTAGGGTCAGGTGAAGGAAAGAATGAACCATGTATAAGAGTCTGAGTCACTTATCTATGGACAGGTTCTCAGAAATTGCAACAATAATGGCAGTATATCGCTGTGTAAAATAAAATAGACACAATAATATCATTATATATGCTCCACAATGGATCACTGGTGAGTAGAGATGTCTTTCAATATCCATGGAGGCCTTGAATAAAGATTTTAATTTGAAATGATAAGGTCTAAATCTTATTAAGCATAACTGCTGATTTTTTCTCCTCCTTAAATGACTTGTAATTAAAATGTTAAAAAGAAAAGATCACCAGATTGACTGTAGACTGCTATTAGTTTCAGATCTGCATTACACCCACATTCCCTACTTCTAAACTCCCCCTAAATTTAGTGGAGTTAGGATCTGGATCAAAACATTATAGCTCGGACCTTTTCAAATAAGCAAAGTATTAGACGTCCTTGTGATCTCCTTATTCTTTGGTTAACACTGACAGGCTCATTTGATAGGCCAGTGATTCTCAACCAGGGTGCAGTGACACCCTAGTTTACCTTGGGCGCATCTACACATTCATTAATGTGCAGTAGTTACTGCATATTTAGTTTAGTACTTTGTGAAAAGTTGATGCCAAGCCATCCTGAATCAGTTCATTGCCTCCCTAGGACAGGATGTCCTTTAGAGCTCACCTGCTATGAATTTGGTGTTTAAGGAGAAAAAGATAGGAACAATCCTAGGAGGTAAGGTGACTGTTAATGATTCAGGAAGATGGCTACTCTTCTCAGGGCTCCACCATCCCCATCCCCTGCCCTGTCCATACCAAATGTTCTGAGCTTGATTTTCTTAGCCTTTACTCCAAGTGTTCTAACTCCCTGGCCTTTGGTTCTCAGTTTCGGGTGTTCCCTTTGTTCTAGCCGCTTGCCCCATTCTTCCCTGCATGGGTCCCAAGCCAGCTGCTTCCCAGTTTAAAGTCCACCCTTGGCATTCAGGGCTGGGAATGGATTTATTCCCTGCTGGGATGGGGGAAGTTAATGTCTTCTTTGCTCCTCTTCCCTTCTAGATTCATGGAGTGGTTCACTTCACCCTCCAGGAATGGACTCACAAGTGGGACGTCATAGCCTCCTTGTCTCCGACCTTCCTCAGGTTAGTCGAGTGCCAGGACTCTCCTCCGAGTCCCAGGGTCGATTCCACTCTTTGGTGGTCTTCCAGTGTTCTCCCCGCATCTCTCTCTTCCTTCTTTTCTGGGGACCAACCCTGACTGCCTTCTCGGCATCCCTTAAATTTCCTGCACCTGCCAGTTGGGCTCTCCATGGCAGTGTGTGATTCACTGCCTCCTTGGCTTTCCCAGCAGATCTCCCTTTGAGTCTATAGCATGGCTTTTTTCTTATCTGGGCTGCTCGCATTTCTTCCTTATCTCTGGGTTCATCCCACAGGAGCTAGGTTCATTGTGATAGCCTTTGGTCTGTCACAGCCCTGGCTTCCCCAGCTGGTTCCCCTGATCAGCCCAGGGATGGCATCTTTCCCACCTGGGTTTGCTGCAACTTTTTCTCCGTCTGGGTTCTTCCCTGGTGAGTTTCTCTTCTCTTTCTTTTTTTCCCCTCACATCCCTGTGACAGGGCATTAGCCACCCTGTCACACACTTGCTTAATGAAGTACTAACTAAATGTGCAGTAACTACAGTTACTGTGCAGTAGTGCTGGTGCATGGTTTTTAGTTTTTTTAGTGACACTTAACAAGTAATAGCCTAATACTACTGCACAGTAGCATATTAGCATGGTTTTTGCCTGGCACGCTACTGTGCAGTGTTGTTAGGCTACTGCACATTAAACGTCTCATGTAGACACTTCCCTTGAGATTTTTTCAAGGATACCACAGGGTGCCGTATAATGTTAGCAGTATTAAATGTGTAAACATGACTTACAACATAAACCCAGAGACTGAAAATAGGAATACATAGTGTTACAAACAGCTGACTTGGTGTGGTCTTTCTGATTTCTTTGAAATGGAAGAATTACTTTAGTATATTTCTCTAGTCAAAAAATGAGTGAAAACTAAGCACTGGCACGTTCTGAGGGGTACCTTGAGGCTAACAAGGGGTGCCTTGAGTCTGAAAAGGTTGAGAACCTGTGCCCTAGGCAACGACTCATCTTAAACACCAAACAACATCAGTCTATTACTGGACAACTTTTCAAAGGTTTCATTTTGCTGGTACAAATATGCTCCCTCTCTGCTGGAGACAGAAAACTCATGCAGTTCAGCTTCCTTTCAAGTTCTTCCTCAGATGAGGGTTCTTATGGTGTAGAAGCCACACCTTTCAGGTGGTTTCTGTTAGTGGTCCACAATCAGAGTCAGCACAGTAATCCTTTCACAGTGTATAACATATATGTGTTTACATAATCAGAAAAGACAAATCAGAAAGCGACATGAACCATTAAGTAACAGTTGGTCTCCTAACATCATGGGGAGATCAAAGAGCTGACACAAACTGGCCTTGTGTAATCTAGAGAAAGGTAGAAGCTCGATAACATTTTGAAGGCTGAAAGATGCTGAACAATTTATCTGAGGTTCACCTGTTCATTTGTTTCCAAACAATCAAGCAAAATATATTGTGGTTGGACTCTGGAACAGAGTAAATGTTATTGGAAGGTACATTTTTCACTTAGAACCACTAGGCATCTCCCCCCTACTTATAGTGCGTTCAGACTAACCTGACATAAATAACCTATCTTGAATGAAATGGTGAGGGAATACACCACTAAATGTGAAAAATCTGAAGAGGTTTAGTATGTTTCTTTGCTTGTTTGTTTTTACAATCCTATGCCAGTGTTTAGAGGCTGATGGGATTTACTTTTCCATACCATGGAATCTATGAAGTCTGAACCAGAGAAGTTCATTGTAGTGGGTAGTATGATGAATCCTGACAGTCCCTTATTGGTGACAGATTCAAACATTTCAGTATAGTATTTTTTGCTTTACTTCATGGATAAGACTGATTCAGATCTGGTCAGCCTGACTTCTTGGCTGGGATCATTATCAGAACTGCAAGGAATAAATATGTTGCTGTTCAAAAAAACAGATCAAAGTCCAGAGAATAATGTTATGATGATACAGATGCAGGCCATTGTGTTAAAGAACTCCATGATGCTTATGGCTGAGGAAAGTCTCTGGGAAAGTGTTAGATTCAGTTATGAGCAGATCTTCAAGGCTACTTTCAAAAGATCTATGTGTTGAAGCAGTGTGTCAGCATTTACCATTCAACAGATCAGAACTTGAATCAATACCTCCAGTTTCATCCGCATTCATCTCATTTCTTAGGACGGTTCCTGTCAGGTTTTAAGCCGGGATAAGGAATATAAATTGTGTTGTTGTTATTGCTTGTTTACTTCCTTCTGGCAATTGCAATGGTTAGATGCTCTTAAGATTCATGATGGCTTCCCATCTGCTTTTTTCGTTCACTTCAAGATGTTGTTCATTTTTAATCCACAAAATGCTAATGTGGGCTGGGACATGGCTACCTTGGCAATGTAACTCCTTAAGAAATTTCCCTACTGCTACCTTTTATGCTGCAGTTTCCCGTGCCAGGTAAGCTATGCCTAACTCATCCCTTCTATCCTGTGAAGGGATGAGTTAGGTATAGCTGTATCCACTAAAATATTTCTCAAACTAGAAATTTAAATTCTATCACCACTGCTGATCCACCACAACTCAGGGGAACTCAAACTTGAAGGAGCCCTTAAATTGAACTACCAATAGCATTGCTTCAAGCTCACATGCTCTTTTTTTTTTTTCCTTTCATGAACAAAAGAATACAAAGTTAAAAAAGGGTGCATTTAAACATGCTATTATGGCAAATGAATAAACTGTGGAGCTTATTGCTCTGAAGCTCATTGCACCATTTGAATGTGCACCTGGGAGCAATTAACTCAGGAGCAATAAACTTTACAGTTTATTCATGTGTAGCATGTAGATCCAGGCCAGAATAGCCCCAACTGGAAGGGACTCCCCCTAGCTCAACATACTGTGGAGGGGCTGGCTGGGGCACAAGGGAGCTTCAGTGTCCAAGATGAACATGAGTCGTCAGCGTGACAAAGCCATCAGAAAAGCTAATGGCACTTTATCGTGCATCAGCAGATGCATGACGAACAGATCCAAGGAGGTGATACTTCCCCTGGTCAGACCGCAGTTGGAATACTGCATGTAATTTTTGGCACCGCACTTCAAGAGGGATGTGGATAACCTGGAGAGGGTCCAGAGAAGGGCCACTCGTATGGTTAAGGGATTGCAGGCCAAGCCCTATGAGGAGAGACTGGGGCACCTGGACCTCTTCAGCCTCCGCAAGAGAAGGTTGAGAGGCAACCTTGTGGCTGCCTATCAGTTCATCACGGGGGCACAGAAGGGAATTGGTGAGGTTTTATTCACCAAAGCGCCCCCGGGGGTTACAAGAAATAATGGCCACAAGCTAGCAGAGAGCAGATTTAGACT
>NW_005841842.1:58355-78405 GCF_000455745.1 Alligator sinensis | reverse complement strand
CTCTTTCCTGCCTATGCAGGGGGTCGGACTCGATGATCTATTGAGGTCCCTTCCAACCCTAGCATCTATGAATCTACGAGTCTCGGCGGGCAGAAACTGCAGAATGTGCCTGAGAAATGCTGCAGCAGTGACCCTGAGGCAGGTGGAGGCCTGCACACACATGGCCAGTGGTAATCTCCGGAGTGGAGCTGCAGCTGAGGATCTGGAGTGAGGGAGTCCACAAGGCTTGAGAGAATCTCTGGAGTGGAGTTTTTCAACAGAGAACGTGGAGGAGGTCCCGAGGAAAAAAAACAAAACAAACTACAGCCACAGGTAGAGCCTTCCTGTACATGGGGGAGACCCCAAAGAGACTGTGAACGTTCATAGGGGTGCAGGATAGGCTAGCGCATAGCAAAAAATGGACTAAAGGATTTTTTGTCTGGATTATGGTGATTGGGATGTTGAGCACCTGATCATGAGCAAAAGGGACATTGCTGGAGCCTGACAAGAAGGCTGAGAAGCAGCCGTGGTTTTCTGTGGGGTTTTTTTGCTATTTCTTTTGATTTTCTTGAGCACAGGCCTGGAAGGTGTGAGGAGAGAGAAGCGCCCCAGAGAAGTAAAATGGCCTCACCTGTATTGCAAAGAACTCCGCAGGGCTCCTTCTTCACACAGTTTTCAGGAGGGGAGGGGGGGGGGCAGTCGGAATGCCAGGATAAAAGGAGACGCAGGGCAGGAAAAAAGGGAACACAGGAAACTGGAAGAGACTGACTCAGGCAGCGAGATGGCAGGGAGAGCGGGAGGCACTGAGGAAGCAAGGGAGACCAGGCTTAAGGGAAGCAACTCCATGGAGGGAGCTGCTGGGGGAGAGAACCCTGAAGGAAATGCCTGGATAGAAACAGAAACTACCGGGAGGCAGCTAGAAGGTACTGTAAAGACCCTAATAGCAGAGCTGAAGGAAAAGGGTACCGCAAAGTTGGGACTATAAGGGCAGAAGAAATGCCAGTTTGTTTAGGTTTTTTTGTCTTTTCGTTAGGGTGAGAGGAAAGTCACCTCAGATAATGTGTTGGCAACTATCAGGACAATAAGCCAGGAAAATACTGGCTAGGATTACTGGCAGCTCTGTGCCAGCTTCCAGACAGGCGAGGTACAACTGGGCCCATCAGGGATACTGATTGGCCGGACTTAGAGACCCAAGGAGCATCTTTTTTTTTTTTTTACTGAAAGGCCGATTGCAGAGATAACTAAATTACCACCCAGTGGAATGGGCGAGGGTGTAGGGGTCGGTGGAGCCCTCAATATACTAGGACAAATTGCAAGAGCCCAAAGCGTCTAGACCCATATGCCCTGGCATTCTATTTTCTCCCATAAAATCAAGTCATGGCAGGAGACATTGCAGATGTGTGGGAGGGGCCAGCAAGATGTCGTGATAGACTTCAACTTGTTAGCTGAGGTGCTACAACTGTCTTGGTGTAGAAGATTGTGCCCGTCTCCACTCGATAATTCGCTCCAGCGCCACCTTTGCCTGGGCAGCTGGTCTTGCTCACCAAGGAACCTCGTGCAGACCCCAGATGGTTCCTCAATTACCTTTGGAGTATCCCCCAAACTCACCGGCCATGACTTCGGATGGTCCTTCAGTGAAGGGGGTCCCCTCTGAGGATGCCTCCAGAGTTGTCATGTGTCCTGAGGGATGTTCATGGGGCTCCAACCTCCCCAATACCCCGGCCATATGCCAACCTATGAGACGAGCCTCGGGATCTTTTGTGGCTAGCTCCTGTTGATGTCTTCCTTGGTTCCCACGTGTCCTCTCTCATGGATGCGTGCCTTGGGCTCTGGCCAGACCCAGAGGGTCTGGTGACACGCTGCCTTCAGGGTTGTCCCTCTCAATGCCCTGCATGTTCTACTATGGATGCTGTTGGTCATCACTGCATTCTCATGTGGTCTTTCATCTCCAAAATGGGGTCTGTAATTCCCCAAACCTGGTGTGGTGTACTAGGCTAACCTGCTCTAGGCAGGGAACTAAAATAGATCAGACTAAGAAAGAAAAACATAAACAGAACACTCACCACCAGAAAACCCCATACCATGGGAACAACTCAATGTGAATGGAAAAGGAACTAAAGGCAAGACTACAAGAGAAATTAAATAAAGAGAAGAAAAAAAGAGAAAAGGAGCAACCATGGGGAGAGTCCCAGGCTCCCCTCTCCCCTAATGCCCCTAGACTAGCACGTCCCATGAGTTGGGACCCATGTCTTCACCTCAGCCGGGGTTTCTCTTATCCCCTCCAGGATCCACCTCCACCCTTTAGTCACAGCACCCATTGCCTCTGGTGGGAGCTTCCTCACCAGCTCTTGCCATCACCACTGCCTGCCTCCCTGCCAGTTCCTCCGATCCTTGCCGGTCTTCCCTGGTGCAGGGATCTCCCGCAGTGCCTGCTGCCACCGCCGCTGCTGACAGCAGCTGCTGGACACACTCTGCCCGGAGGTTCGCTGCCACTCCTCCAGCACTTGGCGTCCCTCTTCCTGTGCTCTCAGTGCTGGTTTTTATCTCCGCCAGGTGATGTCTCTTCATGATGTCACCTGGCTCCAGCTGGAGATGGGCACGGCTCATAAACTGCTTGGGCGGTTTTCCCTGGTGCACCTCCTCACTTCTCTGGACCCCTGCAACAGGTAGGTTTTTTTGCTTCTTTTACTTTCATCTGAGGTCTACCTCTGGATGAGGCTTCCCCCTTGCGTGATCCTGCATCCCTGGGACAAAGATAGAGTAAGAAAAGAAGCAACTGTTCAGGCAAGTGATGAGCTCCAGACATTGACAACACCTAGGTCAATAGAGACAAGCCTATACCACAGATAAGGGTGGGACTTTTGGGATGAGAGCCCACCATTGGACAGAAGGGTGTACTCAAAAGAGGCCCAAGGAGACCCTGGGGTAGAGAGCCAAAATAAGACCACAACTGGCAGCACTGCAACTTGACTGTGCAAGAATATTGTGAACACCATCTGGCGAGGCTAGGCTGGGGTAAAGGGGAGGTTTTGGAGCCCCACAGAAGAAACAGGGATCAAGACCAGGCAGGATCACCGTGGACAGTGCCTACCGGGAATATATATGTCATCAAAGTCGTGGCAGGAGAGAAAATGTAAGATCCACTTCCTGGCCAACCAGGTGATCCAGAGCCAAGGTCCACCCTGTCACCACTTGTAGGCAGATGAGCTCAGGGTAGTGCTAGCAAGCCCTATAATACTTACAGTCATCACAGTTCCCCCCAGCACCTCCTTTTGTAGTCCCGGCTCTCCCTGGCACTTGTTGATGTGGCTATGGATCCCAGTGCAGTTTCTCACCCAAGGCAGACCTGTCTTGCCATCCAGTGTCCTCCAGTCTGGGCTCCCTCCTGGATCACAGATAAGGCTTCCTCCTATCCCATCCAATAGACCCTCCTCCATCTTTGTGTGCCCAAAGGCAAAGTGTGTTTGCCCAGCCACTGACTTTATACTGGCCTGGCACGCTAATCACCTTGACCTATCCCTGGTGTGCAATCCCCTCACCTGGTGGTGTGTTCCCTAAGCTTGCTTATGCCTGTAACCTTCTCAGTAACAGTGCTCTAGCCTAAGGCCCTGTTACAATACCCAACATTTTATTGGTTTTTTGGTCTCCACTCCCCACTGAGCTAACATTACTAAATAACTGGCTATAATGACTCAAAGGTCTTATTCCTGAGCTGCAACACTGAGAACCTACCACTGTGTATATATAGTTGAGGATAACTTTCCCCTAGGTGAATTACTTTGCATTTATCAACACTGAAATTAATTTGACTTTTTTTTGCCCACTCACTTAGCTTGCTGAGATCTTTTTGCCTCTCCTCTCCATCAGCTTGAGACTTGACTACCTGGAATAATGGTATCATCTACAAACTTGGGGATTCCACTGTGGATTCCCATTTCCAGGTCATTGATGAAAATGTTGAACAAATTAGGGCCCAGAACAGCTTTCTGTGGGACCCCACTTTGATTTCCCTCCATCCTGAAACATAACTATTTAGTCTTACCCTTTGCTTCCTATCTTTTAAAAGCTCTCCGGCTACAAAAGAAACCTCTCTTCATTGCCCCATAGCTATGCATGTTTTTTTAAAAGCCTTTGGTGAGGGACCTTGTTGAATGCTTTTTGAAGCATCCCCCTTGTTCATGTGCTTTTTAACACCCTGAAAGAATTCCAGCAGATTTGTGAGGCAGGATTTCCATTTAATTACAAAAATCATGCTGGCTCGTCCTTAGCGGATCATATTTGTCCATGTGACTGCTGATTTTATTCTTTATTGTTGAGTCTACCAGCTTGCCAGTGTTGGAAATGAGACTTACTGGTCTGTAGTTCCCAGGATCAATTCTGGAGCTCTGTTTGAAGATGGTTGTTATGTTGGCATCCAACCAGTCTTCTGGTACAGGTGAAATACTTTTGGCAGGAGTTCTACAATTTCATCACTGAGTTCCTTCAGTACTCTTGTGTGAATGTCATCTGGTCTTGGTGACTTATTAGTATTCTGTTTCTTGATTTGTTCTAAACTTCCTGTTTTGTCACTTCAGTGTGGTCCAACTCTTCAGACCTATCTACTAGAAAGGATTGATTTGGAAGGGGATTTCCCCTGTGTGTTCTGTGGCAAACACTGATGCAAAGGATTCATTTAGCTTCTCTGTTATGGCCTTATCATCACTGAAAGTACCTTTTACACCACGGTCATCTAATGGTCCCACTGATTCGCTATCTGGCTTCCTACTCCTGATGTATTAACAAGTTTTTATAATTAATGTTAGGATTTTTGCTAGATGCTCCTCAAATTCTTTTGTGGTCTGACTTATTTCCCTTTTACCTGTCAGAGCTTGTGGACTTTCGCATTTTTGTCCTCTGGCACACCTTCCAATTTTTTGATGGATGCCTTTTTGCCTTGAGTGGCATCCTTAGCTCTGATATTAAGCCACACTAGGGTTTTATTGGTTCATTTGGCACCTTCCTTAATTTGAGATATACACTTTTCCTGAGTCTCTAATATGGTATTTTTAAACATCTTCTAAGCTGCCTGCAGATGTTTCATGTCTTTGACTGCTCCTTTAAACTACTTTTTAACTAACTTCCTCATTTTTATGTAATTTCTGTTCCTAAAGTTGTATGTTAGCATGGTGGATAAGTGCTGGGATAAGTGAATTAAAGTATTTGCCATCCCAACGTTGGATTATAGTGGTAACTTTACCCCCTTCCTTCACGGCTTTATCTGATTACCTGCAGAGGCTAGGAAGAATTCTGTTTCCCCTCATGAATTTTTAATTTTTCTTTTCTGAAGGGCCTTTTTATACCTTCCTCTAAAGTGTTGGACAGATAAAGCTGGAAGTTTTGACATGACTTATACTAGCTGGCTCTGTTTTTTTTTCATTCAGAGTCAAATGAATCACCAGATCTGAGGACAAGAAGGATTGTCCCCCCTTAGGTCATATTGGCAGGCACTTTGAGAGGGAGAAGGGTTGTGTTCCTCTGTAGCATGGGACATGTTTCTTCTCCATATAGTCAGTGTACCCAAGGGTTTGGAGTAGATGATTTCGGGACTCTTTGGATAAACCGTGCCTTGCAAACACAAGGAATTAGGCTCAGTGGCTCAGGAGGCACTTCACAGTTGCTTGTTCTTATATAAATTAGTTTTATGCCTGCTTATTGCTGCCTCTAGAGACATTCAAAGAAGGGTGAGACTCTATCCCTTGTTCTCTTAAAATCTTTGAAGCATACATTGGATAATTTACTATTTTCCTACATGACTAAAGAAATACACATTCCAGTCATATCCCACCCCTCTGAAAGCTAAAATGATTTGCCACATAACAGCATGCAAAATGCTTTTAAATATGTGTATATTTTACTATTAGGGTTTTTTTTTTAATATTATCATAGAGTTATACTTTATACTATCTAAAGTCAAGCCATGCATGTAATTTAAATGAATCCCTATCTAACATCCTGCCTATACCACAGAAATAAATGTTCAATGAGAAATCTAGAAGTAGTAATCTCAGGATACTTTTCTAAAAGAGAACGGTCTTTAAAGCTTTGCTGCAGAACTGATTTAAACTCTTCCTGCACTTTTTTATTTGCTTCCCCAAATTTTTACCATATTTTTATCTTTCAGAGGTCAACATTCAGTTGGAGGTGCTTTTCTACTTACAAATTAATTATTAAATATTATCTTAGGACCTAAATTCATGGCTGGCTATATTAAAATTTAGATAAAGCATCAGTAATCATTATGCACACTTTTGGAACATCAGAAGATTTGGGAAGCAGATTCTCAGATTGGTGTCACTGTCTGAATTCAGTGTAACTATCCTGATTTACGCTGGCTAAGGTTCTGGCTAATTTTATTCAAAATGTTTTTCATATGCCTGACTTTTTTTAACTCATGAATTTCTAAGAGGCTCCAAATAGTAGCTCTAGCTTTTCCAGCTGTAATTTGAATAAGATGAAGAGCCTATTTGCTTCCCTAGTAATGGCATAGTGGCCATACTGTGCACTGTGATAACAGAACCCTTTTAAAAACAGCTTCATTATGCTCTCTTCAGGTACTGGCTATGGCTGGAGGCAAGATACTGGACTAGATGGATCATTGAACTGATCAGATACGACAATTCCTGTGTTTTCTGTGTTCTCAATGAAGACAAGATTTTAACCAAGCATAAAGGTTTCACAGCTAGATGATATAAATCTCTTTTATTGTTTCGAGGGGGTGGAAAAAGGTACATTTCCCAAAGGTTAGTGGAATAGCCTACAGTATCTGTGTATGTGGTCATGCTGGAATTATGATTAGTTTATAAGCCAATGCAGGCAGTTGACTGGGGAACCAAGCTCACTGCTTGATATAGTTTTATGGGAATCAACATTAAAGTATAGACTCTGTCTCTGCTTTTCTATATTTACCTTTTTTAGAAAATAGAAATCTGTTGTTTCCCCCTCCCACAATTTCAAAACCTTGTTGTTTGTTTCAGAGATCTATTGAAGGAAGATGAACCTGCATAAGCTATTTTTAGAACAAACATAATATCACATATTATATTTACAGCTCACTATAAATGACAAACATTAAATATCTCTTTGATTTTGCAAATATTAGATATATGCAGCATGAATGAAACAGTATGAGTTAATTACAGAGGTTCTGCAAATCAGTACCAGGAATTCTGAGGTAACTATAGAAAATAATAATTTAATATCAGGGCCAGATTTACAGAGGTATGGAGACATCTAAATACACAGATAGATGCCCAACTCTTATTGACATTTATTAGAATTAGATGCCTAACTCATGTAGGCACTTTTATAAATCCCACTAGCTACCTAGCTGTGTCTTTTGAAGTGCTTAAAAACCTTTCTATACCTGGCTTTTTCCTCCAGTTTAGGAAAATGTCTCTTCTCTATTTAGGACAACACTTGGGCACATTCTTAAAAGCCAGTTGTGCTGTCCCAAGTTATAATGCACTACATCATATGCTTTCCTGAATTAAAAAAAGAGGCTATGCCAATTGCATAGTAATTTTAGAATTAAAAAAACCTAAAACATTACTGTTGTCCTGATTCTCACCTTTGATTATATTTTAAGTGTGTTGAAAACTTTGTGAGCTTCAGTGAACCTGAGCCTATGCAGTTTTCATAATGAAGCAGTAAAGACTTACTGATATGGGCTGTCATTGCAAACCTCAAAGCTCCAGCTGTGATCTCTTTACTTCAGCAAAGAGTCTACAAAGAACAAGAAAACAGAAAGAATGGGTTGTTGATGGATTAAACTATAAGTGATGACAGCATATTTAACAAAAAGCATGTTAACTACCACTTAAATTTAGCTGAAGATTTGTGGTCAGAGATTCAGACAGAAATATGTTCAGCAGCCAAGGGGGGCTTAGCAACAAAATAGCTTTGAAAGTCCTGCCGCACTTAGGTGGTACCAGGAGATAAAGAGAAAGCAGTGAGACCTGCTGATACCTAGAGATGATAGTTTCTGTCAGACAACTAGGAAGAGGCCTGCATAAACAGTCAAAGGCCACTGTTACCATTTTCATTTTGGAAAAGTTAAAATGTTATGGATAAAGCAGATTTTATGATCTTGTTAGACCCCGTCTCCATGCGGCGCCCAACGACTAGGGAGACAACGGTCCAATTGCCCATTCATCCTGTTACTCATTAGCCAGAGCAAGCAGGGAGCAAACACCAGCACACGTTGCTCACAACAGCTTTATTCAGAATGGAGACAGCGTTGGACTAGCTCCCCAAAAACAACAAACCGGGGAGCTACACTGAACATTAGTTGTTTGCACATTTTATACACCTTGGTCCATACGTATTAACATTCACCCCACCTATGTCCCTCCTTCAGTTCCACCCATTACTCCTCCCATCTCAAGCTCCACCTCTGTTTACTGTTTGCTTCCTTAGCATGGTATTGCTATGCATTTCATTCATTTACATGCCTCTCTGCTAAGGGCGCATGCGTAAAACTTTGACCCACATCTTCTTTCGGTCATTTGCAGTTTCTTGCTGGTTCTTTCTGGTTTTCTTGCTGACTTCAGCATCTTCTCCAAGGCCATATTTCTGTTTTGTCTCCTAACACTAGCTGATGGGCTGCATTCTATTTTTACCCAACACATCATGCACTTCGCACCCGATCCTTTGTTAAGAATCCACTTACTTAAGCATTAGCCAAGTTAGTTGCTTTTAATATATCATCCAGCCTTGTAACCAGCAGCTTTTTCTGAGACACAGGAAAAAAAAACTTTTATTCAGCTGCACACCCAGTACTCCCCAAAATCTAGATCATTACCCTAACAGATCTCACACTAGTTTAGTTTTCTAGATACAATATTCAAGCTTCGTCTTTTCAAAAGGAGTCTAACAGATGAGTTTGAGTATGCTGATCTTCAACACTTACCTATGTAGGCTGCTTTAAATCACTTAAGAAAGATCACGTGGTATATGTATACATATCATATCATCTTTATATGTGAAAGTGTGGGAGCATTGTGTGCATGCATGTGTGTGTGTAATGTTTTTATAACTTTATGACTCCATTTTCCCAAGGACAAATGCCTCATTTTGACAGTTATGGTGAGGTACCTCTGTTGTGACATGGTGTTAGCCTCCTTGTCAGTACTCCTTATCATCTTCAGCATTCAGATGGCCTCGCAGCTAAACAACTGGAAGAAAGTATTGAGATTGCAGTACCATTTAAACTAGACTTGGTTGGATAAAATTCTGTGCAACTTGCTTTTCCAGCAGACTTTCAAGCTTACTAGAAACTGTTTCAGCTTTTGGAATTCATTATTGTCACCCTCTGCTATTCTGTCAAATAAAATGCATGAAACTTATGTCCATATGGTGATAAACTTGGTAAAGTGCTGAGCAAGGTGTTAATATTTTATATAGAAAATTGTTTCCAAGTTTAACTTCCTTCAGTTTCAGGTTCAGATTGTCCACTAAGTAGCCTTAGTGGAAATAAACAAATCACCCAAATTAGTTAAAGGAACACTCTCATGGTTAAGGTCTAGCATTTATGTTTTTTTTAAATAGAGTATCTGCAGCAGAGGAGCTCCAGAACTGATATCTGAACCTAACTGTAGTAGCTGCTGCAGCTCTGTGCCTCACCCAGACCCTCTTCTGTGTAGCCCAAAGTCCTTTAGCCATATTCCTGGTGCAGCCTGCCCCCCACTTCTGTTCTATTGCACACAGATTGCACATGGGTTATGGATGCAAACCATATGCAGATTCTCTGTAATTACAGTGTAACCTGAAAACAGGAGTCCTTGAGTGTTCTTATCCTGTGCTGATGCTTTAAATGTTTTAATGGTACAGATACAATTTAAAAAAAAATGGTAGCAATATGAAATTATGCTTGGTTTCTAAAAATACCTCTATTTTTCCAGAATTTTTGTGACTTTCAAATATACTTTTGGTCAGACATTCCATATTCATGGAAAGTGCTAAAACTTAGGTCTGGCCAAACTGTCTTTCATACTTCATTGATAAGAAGGCTTTATTTTCAGCTTTTCACAGCCCCTTTATTTCAAAGCCCAGATGGTACTTGTTTTGCTTTGGCCAAAACAAAGTGCTTGCAGTTCTAGTGTCATTGAATAAACTGTATGGGAATTTTCTATAGTAAATTGAAATCTTATTTAAATGGGTTCCCAAGTGTCTTCATTCCATTTTAATTAAAAGTGATGAGTGTATTGATTCAAAGATCATAATCCCCTGTCTTTTTTTTTTTTACAGGGACCTGATGAAGAATATCTTTGTCAGGAATAAGATCACAGAAATATACTGTTTAAAATAAATGGCTATTAAAAAAAGTACCAGTACTCATATACTGCTTTCAGTACTAAGGATTTTTAACCATCTTCTTTCTCTCATATACATTTAATTTACCCATGGCAACATTTCTGAATGCTAGTGAAAGATCTAATTTACCTGGAGGGGAAGGAAAGCAAAAATATTTAATTCTATACAGCTTTTTCTGTGGGGTGAATTGATATTAAAATGTACACTGGGACCTTTCACTGAAATAAGACAAATGGTAATTTTAGAGCTGAAAAATTAAAGCAGAGAAGCCAAAAACTGATTGGGAAATACTCCATTCCACTCCTCCCCTGCCAACAGCCCCCAACCCTGCTTATAAAAAATGTGAGGTTTCCAAAGTGATTTTAGGTGCCACAGTTCTTGAATGGCTGATTTGAGATACTTGTAGGATTCTAATTTCAGAAAGTGTTCAGTGTCACTACTCCGAAAAATGGGTCTGCTTATAGTATCTCAAATGAGGCAACCCGAATCCCAACCTGTTTTTACAACTATTGTTCATAGCCGTGAATATGAAGATGTACCCATTAATTTTAAATAACAATTAATGCTAGTCATTTCAGGCCTCTAATAATATTGGGAGCTATTTAGTAGGATGGTTGCAAATGATAACATTTCATGAAAGATACAAAGTGATAGTTAAATATGGTGAGGCTTTAGGTTTCAAATCATAAATGTATTCAACAAATCAAAGGGCTTTGTTACACAATGCACTGTGATCTGCTGAAACATTGATCCATGTTAGCACTAGCTTAAGTTTGGGGCAGCCCATCCTTAAGGCTAAAAAACTTCTCCAACTGTCCCCCACCTGCACAGCTATGACTTGCTATCAGAGGGCTGGTGAGCAGGGGCCAGACTAGGAGCTACAGATGAGCCAGGGCAAGCTTTTGTCCATGATCTATGTGGGGACTCGTGATGGATGGGTTGGAGTGGCTGGGGGAGGGAACATGAAGCTAGGGGTAGAAAGTTAATGGGATGGGGGTGGGTAATGAAATAGAAGGTGGAAAGGAAAAGGGTGGTGAAATGAAGGAAGTCAACCACTGAAGGATAACATAAGAAGAAGTGAAAAAAATATAAAAAGAAATAAAGAAGAAGTAAATTAAAGAAAGTCTCATGTTTTAATGAATTGGGCTTTGGGATTGGAGCGTGGGGGTACTGGTCATGCTTCCTGGGGTGGCTGAGAGGTGGGAGCAGTGAGGGAAGATGCTTTTAGGGAAGCTACTGCCCTTGCCCTGGGAAGGAAGCACCAGCTTATGGGGGACTCATCCAGGCACTTTTCCTGTTGCCCTCCTCCACTTGCCAGAGTAGGGCATAGACCCCACTCCTAGACCCATCTGTGCCCTGTGACCTGGGTAGCTGGCATGTGCTCTGCAGGCTGTTTGCATTTGGTGCACCCCTGGAGGTGGGAGGGGTTCTGCTTGGTGTCAGAACCACCCCCTGGGCAGTAGAGGTCAGGGGGTGAAAGTTTGCCTATGCAGAACAGGAGGGTAGAGAAGGGGATACTGCATCCTGAGATGCTGGAGGACTACAACTTGAGTGGCTCATCTGAGGGGAGTGGCCACACACTAATGGAACAGGAGCTGGGTAACATGGACGAAAAATAAACCTGCCTTGGAGTAGCATAACTTTAAGTCACTTTTAAGTGTACTTAAAACTATTTTCAGGTGTTACTGTGTGGACAATCCAGGGGTTAAGAGCTCCAGGAAGCACCAGAAATGTATGTATAACAAGGCTCAAAATCTGGCCCTGATCTGCTCCTTATACAGGTTTTAATGTAACTGTAACTATGTAGTCCAGTGAAGTTTCTTCAGATTGTCACAGATGTAGAGTCTCAGGCCAAGAAAGCACATGATTTGAAGCACTTTTATTGGATCAGCTCCTAAATGAGGTTAGGAGCAGAAATCTTTTTTTCACACTCCTTTTAGCCTGCAGGAAAGCAAAGGGAGAGACAAACTTTCCCTGGGCAAGGTTTAAGGACTGGTAACAATGGTGTGTGACATTCCTTCACCAGCAGTGTAGCCATACTTCAGAGGCCCCTGCTACACATTTATTTAATGGTGCTATAGGATCTTGTTCCCAAATTAAAAGATGATGTCTCTTGCTATGCCACATGTGCATGGCAAGATCTGTAACTGGGATTAAAAATTAGATACCACTCATTCTATTACTACTTTCCAGAGATCATGAGCCTGGGCTCCCCCTGCCCCAAGAGTCATCTGGTTGTTGGCCCTAGCCAGACAGCCCTAGATCCAGGCTGAGATATCCAGTCTCTAAAGGGGAAGCCCTTTGGGTTGGTCCCAGACTCCCATGCTATTCTGGTCCCAGCACCGACAATCAACTGAAAGTTGGCCACTGCTACATGTTAACCTGAAGGTGCCATACAAGCCAGCCATAAAAATACCTACATTATATGTGAAGCATGTCTATGTCTTGTTTGTCACCTTATGGTGCCTTAAATTGGCTGCTCACATAGCCCACTTGCCATTTGTACTGCAATTAACACGTTAAGCATGGCATAAATATTATGTGTAGAGAGGCCCAGAGTAACGAACATGGCCTACCAAGAGAACATTCTTTTAATTTAAAATTGCTATCTACACATGAAAATATATACTGAAAACTCCCCTTTTCCTTTCTTGGATCCCTTTGTGTCATCCAAGACTGTTGTTAACAACATCTTCAGTATTTTCCCTCCCTGAATCAATCTTCCTTTTTTTTTTGCCTCTTTCAGTTTGTCCTCATATCACTCCTACTCCTGCATCTAACTCTAATTCTTTAACCTGTCCTTTTAACTCCATCCCTATCTTTTGTGATTTCTGCCGTTCCCTCCATCTTGGACAACACTCTCTCCTCTGACACTTTTTCTCTCTGCCTAAATTCATGCTCCTATGCTCCCCTATCTTAATAAAACGTAGCAGTCTCCCACCTTACTCTCCAGTTATTTTGTTAATCTATTTTCTTCCCTTTATCTCTCAAGCCCCAGTGTGTGACACATGAGACTTCTATTCCATCTTTCTCTTTGACTCTCACTAGTCTGGCTACTGCCCTTTCCCGACCTCGGAAGCTGCACTAACCAAGGTTCCTAATGAGCTACTTCTTGATAAATCTAAGGTGCATGCTTCTGGCTTGTTCTTCTTGATTTCACTGCTGTCTTTGACAAAGATAATCACTCTCTCCTCTGCTTTCTCTCTTCTCTTGGCTTTTGTGATTATATAATGTCTTGGTGACGTGGATGACCAACCAACAACACAAATCTGAGCAGCTTAAGCAGCAAATAGGTCAAGGGACTAACAGTTCTAAAGCAACTGATACTTTGATAAATTGTTTGATGCATATTTAAAAATAACTTCTACATTTAAATTAAATCAGGATCAGTTTGCATACTTCTTCACTAAAAAGGAGGTATTTATTATGGACCTGATTATGATATGCTTAATTACACTGAGCAATAAAATGAATTGGATCACTGATGGTAATGGGATTGTTCCTATAGTGAAGTAGTACCTGCTATTTAAGGAGGCATATCAGCCAATACTGATCCAATATCTGATACAGCTGCCTTCAGGTGGTAAGTCTATGGTAGTGGAAGGGGAGGAGGAGGGAAGGGGCATGGGGGTGCAGATCAATGCCCCTCCATGGTGAGGGAGAGACAGGGCAGGGGCTGGCCCTGCCCAGGAAGGTGGGAGCACAGGACAGAGGTGCAGCTCGTGGCAGGGGGTGGCTCCCATTGCTGCTGGCACCTGGGGTGGGGGGGTGTCCCTGGATCTGCACAGGGTGGCGTGGGCTAGAGCCAGCACTGCACAGGGCTCTTCTTGATGGGGTTTGGCCTTAAGGTAGGCACCAGTGGTGCTGGGAGGGGCTGCAGCTACCCCAAATTTTGCATCAGCTCTGCTCCCAGCCCCACACCACGAGGCATAGTCCACCTCCACCCATGTGCTGAGAAGAGCTGGGGCTGCACTGAGTGTCTGGCAGCAGCAGCAGCAGCAGCCCTGGGAGTGGAGCTGTGGTGAAATTTGGGGTGGTTGTAGCATCCTCCCGCACTAGTGGTGCCCTGTTTGATGCTCTTCTGGTGCTGTGCGGGGGGGTCTTCTCAGCAGGGGTGAGCTCAGAGCAGGGACTGGGAGCAGACCCAAATTTCACCGCAGCTCTGCTCCCAGCACTGCTGACAGCTGCCCAGCCTTGGCTCTTCCTAGCATGTGGGTGGAGGTAGGACATGGAGTCAGGCTGTACCTGGAGTTGCAGGGCTGGGAGCAGAGCTGTGGCAAAATTTGGGGTGGTTGAAGCCCCTCCCAGTGCCACGAGCACCTGCTCCAAGCCCAGCCCCTGCAAGAAGAGCCCCGTGCAGTGCTGGCTGAGGCGCACCCCACTCTGCACAGATTTGGGAGGCACACTCCCTGCCCCACCCTTCCAGGGTGCAAGCAGTGGTGAGAGCTGCCTCTCCCATGAGCTGCACCACTGTCCTGTGCCCCCACCCAACCTGGGCAGTTCCTGCCCCCTCCCTCCCTCACCGTGGGGGTATTGATTTGCCCTCCCACACCCCTTCCCTTCCCTTCCCTTCCCTTCCCTTCTCTTCCCTTCCCTGTCCCCTTCTGATTTACCAGATTGAGGCAGCTGTGTATGCTATCAGCTCTGCTCCATGCTGTGCTGTGGCTGCGCACAGCATGGGCATTTATTGGCCAAATTATCGACCCCATCAGGCCAGTATCTGATACAGCAATTGTTTTTTATAGCAGTACCGGTCTGATATCAGATTGATATATCAGTGCACCTCTAGCAGGGGCATTTTCACCACTGTTCCCCTCCTCTCCTGGACTGGTCTTGGAGTGGGGAAGAGTGGAGCAGACGGTGAATGCTCCTCACCTTATCCCCAGATCAGGGCTGCCTGGTCTGGGGAACAGGCTTGGGCTTTGCCTTACTCCTCTTTCTGTATCTAGGAAACCTTCAGACACTGGCTTTGAATTGGGGCACAGGAAGAAGTTCCCTCTGCCGCTATGTGGACACCTTAAGAATCTATCTCAGCAGCCCCACCTCCTTCATCACTCTGCAGGAGCAGCTGCTCTCTGCTGGCTCCCCATAATGGGAGTCCCAGGCCAGGGAAGGAGTGGGGGACTTTGGCCTAATATTCCAGTTCCACCAGGGTGGAACTGCTCTCTAAACTTTCCTTAGGCCAATCCCCAGTTTTGGGAAATCACCAAGGTCAGGGGAGAGGGAACAACTATAGGCTGAACACCCTCCCCTGGAATGATTTACATTGGTGGAAATTTCTCACAAATTTTCACCATGAGGAATGAACACCTGTCCAAAGCCTGTGTGACTGGAAAATGTTGAGTTCTCAGTGTCTTCAACTGCACTTCTTTCTTTTACTATTCTTTCCCTTACTTACTTTGGTTTGTAGTACACAGTCTTTATCTTACTTATTTTAGATTGTATATTCTTTTAGGTAGGGAATATTTCTCACTTTATATACATGAAGTGTAATGTAAATAGAGCTTTATACAATATAGTAATATTATTGTTAGCATTATACGTATATTACTTACAGGCAAAGAAAGTTGGACATGCCATCATAACAACATTTACCACTGTTCAAAAACCATCATTGCTATTCTTGAATTAATGTAAAACTCACTGTATTCAAAATAAAGGAAAACAAACAACAAAAAAGATAATAAGGTTGTTATAATTATGACAGGAAGCATGGAGGCTCCTGTCACTGCAAGGAGAGAGAAAGCTGTATTCAGGACCCAGGGCAGCTGAATAGAGACTAGCTTCAAGTGGGCAAGCAGACAGCAATCCTTGTCACTGAGGCATGGAGCTACATTACAGAAAAGAGGAACACCTGTAGCCAGTCTAGAGACTACTGTATAGAATGGGCTGGCTGTAGGAGAGCTGGTATCCATGAGACCTTATGGCTAATAGGGGACTGGCTGCTAGCAAATGGGAAGGGAGTAAGTGCAGGCTGCTAAGCTAAGCCTTAGCTGAGAAAGCAGACAGGTCATCAGCCACAGGAAGGAAATAACTGTGGGAAGCTGCAGAGTCACATGACTGGTTGTGGGGCTTAAGAGGCATATTAAGCCAGTGCATGAGAGTGGGTAGGGTGGTCTGTCCCTGATCTTCTGGAAGAAATGCTGAAAAGGTATACTTGGTTGACCAGTCTTGCAGCATTCTTTCCAGGAGCTCCTTGGAACTACCAGTAAGACTGAGAGCTTACAGGGGGGATATAACCCAAAGATGGGGGGTTATATTTTGACCCAGTGTGGGAGTTGCTTTGTGTGGTAGCTACTGGGCTTACTCTTTTGTTGTATTTATAACCAGTGGTTTGGGTTTCAGACTATTGGGAAGATGGAGGTCCAAGGTGTGCTTGAGGGATAAGTGACTGCCTTTAGCATAGCCGGGATAGGGGCTCAAATATCAAGAGTAGTGGATAAAGGACCACAGGCCCAGTGCCCAAGCAGAGCATGAACTAGGGCCAGGTACCCACAGCCAAAGAAGGGCAAAACTAAAGCCCAGACAAGCTTTGGTTAAAGCACCTTTACCACCATTTTGAAATGTGGGGAGCTGAATACATGAGATGCTGCAACATTTTAATTGGAGTGGCTCTTAGGAGAACCATGTATAGGCACTCTACTGCTCCTCCAACCCAGAGCACATGTATGGACACCCCAAGTGGTGGGAGAAAATATTATTTGGGGGGCTGGGGGTAGCTACAAGAGATTGGCATCGATGTAGGGGAGGTCAGAGACGATGATTAACCCATAAGGCAACAGGTGCCATGGGACACATGGGCCAGGTAGGCCCATCTTGCAAAGGATTGGATTTGGGCTAGCAGGGTCTAGAAGGGGAGCCACTGGTGAAGGCAGGGCTAAGGTATACTCCAGGATCCTGAGGCAGCTTCCCTTTGAAAAATCAACCATTACATCAAGCCGTAGCAGGCCTTGATATAAAGGGAGGGTACCTAGAGCGAATGCAGATCAGTAGCTGTTGGGCCAGTGCGGGGCATCACAGCCACCATTTGGGTGCAGTCCTGCTACAATAATATTTTCCTGATTGACATGATATAAAGTGAAGGCATAACTTCAAATACTTATAAAGATAACACATTTGCAAATACATGCCAGTTAAAATTTACAAAATAAAGAGAACTTTATGGTCTACTGATTAATAAGCCTGAGTAGCATTTGTGTATGTCATTTAATGTGTATATAGTCATGTTGTAATTTAATATAATACTCATGCAAGTTGGAGCTGCCAACTCCTCTTACAACTGCAAGATATAAAAAAAAACCCTGAAGTACAGTTTCAGTACATGAAATTCAGAAAGTCCTTCTTCCTCTCAAGTTTAATTTAGTCCCATTATTTCCCTCTGGGTCTTTCCATGTTCTTCCACCTTTATTGAGCTTACAGAGATCTCTGGGATCATATCTATTTTTAAGTGAGGTTGACACTTCTCCAAAGAACCATACAATAGTAAGCAAGGAACATTTTTCAGTTTATATTTAATTTTTAGACTTATTAAAATAACTTTTGGGCTTTATTCTGAACCCTTTGCAGAGATACAACTATCACTGAGTATACTGAGTGCAACTTGTACAGGATTTAAAACAGAAAACTACATGGCAAAAATATGATTCATGAGTGGTGTTACCTCTAGCTCTGAATATGTGAAGAATGATGCATATTTCTGCTCCCCCCCACATTCAGTCCAGAGATCAAATGGTTGCCATGTTCTTGGGATCACCCAGATAATTCTATAAACACAGCATATTATTATTATTTCTTTCATGTTATTTATCACATAATGGCATTATAATATTTTCAGTCTCCTTCATTATAGACTTTAGAGATCTTTTGTTTATTTTTCCAAGTCTCTTTACCTCAAGGACAAGATTTCAAAGAGATGTTTACATTAGAACCAAATCTTTTTCCTGAACTGTTATAACTTCTTTAGAACCCATCAAGATATATAGGTTATTCAAATTATTATTCATCCTGTATATTACAATGCCTTATATTGTCAACCTTGAATTTCATCTACTATTGTTCTACCCATTCATTAAACTTTGTTAAGTATCTTAAAAGTTCTTCATAGTCTTCTTGAGCTTTTACTAAATAAAATCATTTTGTGCCACTTGCATATGTCACTTCACCATATAATCCCATGTTCATGTAATTATTAAAATATAAAACAACACTTAGAAAAAAATCATAGAAAAATAGGCTGGACAGGTACTCAAGAGGTCATCTAGCCCACCCCCCCACCCCACCACTGAGGGCAGGTTCATCCCTATCTAAACATCCCAGCCAAGTATCTGTCTAATCATTTCTTAAAAACTTCCAAAGATGCTGACATTCCACAACATCTTTAGGTAACCTGTTCCAATTCTTCTAATACCTTTTCAATTTCTAGTACTGATCCTTGGAGCACAGTGTATCTAAAAACCCTGCCCTTCTCTAGGGCTTGGGTGCTTTAGTCTGAGGAATATGCTTATCTCTTATTAAGACCCACAACCGTGAACCTTCTCCTGGAT
This sequence comes from Alligator sinensis, assembly GCF_000455745.1. Taxonomy (NCBI): domain Eukaryota; kingdom Metazoa; phylum Chordata; order Crocodylia; family Alligatoridae; genus Alligator; species Alligator sinensis. The sequence goes on along the minus strand of NW_005841842.1, from coordinate 59,533 downwards.
TTAAATATCCATGCCAGACTTTTCTCACAAAACTGGGTATGTCAATAGATTATTGTTATTAACACTCAGTCTGTGGGAAACAAAGTGTGAATTCCCATCTCTGCCAAGGAGGATTACATGCACATACCCTTCTTGCCTTCCCAGGAATTGTTAAGGTAGATGCTTTTTCATGACAGAGACCTCTCCAACCCTCTCCTTGAAACTGTTGCACCTAATTCACTCTGGGGTGCAATCTGCTTCCTTATGACCACTGGGCAGCTTGGTTTTTTGTTCTGTGGTACCTGGCAGCTGTTGTACCTCACTGTGGTCAATGCTTTCCCCCTGTCTTTCTAAAATGATGGTAAGAATTGAATTCTGCTCCAGAGGTTGACTTGGGGCTGCCATTCCCCTTGCCTTAGGTTTACCCACCTAAACTTTATAGGAAGAAACTTCAAGGTCCCCTGTCATGGGTGTCACATGGGGCCAAGTCCTCTCCAGATTTGTCTGCAACTTAGAACAGGTGTCTGCAAAGGTATCAGCCTGTCTTCCTTTCTTAGGCATAACCTTTGATCCCAGTCTATTGACCAAGATTTTAGAACAGAGGCACAGACCTTATAGCACAATTCCAGACTGATGAACTTATAAGCACCTTTCACTTTCTTTACTCCCAACCATGTCTTTATTTTCATGTCAGAGGATCAAACAAAAATGTATGGCATGGGAGAGATGTTAGCCACATCTTCAGCAGTGAATGACTAACCTGTCCCTTCCCCTATGAATTTTTAACTGGAGAGTTTAATGGGATACTAAAGGAAGCAGGGCCTTGCTACCCAGATAATATAAGTAATTCCTCGACTAGAATTATTTTTTCTTTGTTGTCTTTAATATGACCACAGAACCTTTAGCCTTTTTGTTCTACCATCAGGGGTGAATTACAAAATTAAATGGGAGATATGTTATTTGTATTTTTTATCCAAGATCCACGAAGTCAATGAGCGTCTGTCAACTTAGTCATTGCCTAGAAATTCTACAGACTTGCTTTTCTTTCAAACAGAAATCCTTGCAGGATGCAATAAAATAATAAGGAAATTAGAATTGTTCAGACTAACAAAACAATTGGTCTGACCATACCGGGATGCAACAGGGCTTTTTTCCCTTTTTTTGAATAATTTAATACCCTTACTGGACTATGACATTTA
>NW_005841842.1:57567-58345 GCF_000455745.1 Alligator sinensis | reverse complement strand
TTTTGACAATAATATATTCTTTTCAACTGTAGTGCGCTTTTGCTAGATACATTGCTTGACCTTGAGAGGATTGCTGTGGTTAGAGCATTTCTGTGAGCTGTTAAAGACCTGTATTTTATTCATGCTCTACCACATCATCTCCTATGTGATACTTAGGCAAGTTACTTAGGCCTAGATTCTCCAAAGTGTTCAGATGCCTAACTCCCAGTGTTTCAGTCTCTGAGAGTTACGTATTTAAATGCTTTTGAGGGTCTGTGCCAGGGGTACAGTGAACTCCCACAGCACCCTGCGCAGAGTGCTGACCACTGAAGAGGGACTGACCACAAGAGCAAACTGGCTGCACTTTGGCTGTGGTAGGAACACCAGAATGCCTTGCCCCCACCATGTCTTTGCCATACAGGTGAAGCCCTGTGTTGCCCAGCTATAGAAGCCAGGAAGTAGGCCTGCGCAAAGCGGCTAGTATTCACTTTGGATTTGGCCAATTTGGGGGGCAGTGATTTGACTTGGTGATTTGAATTACTGTCCTGATTTGATTTGGCTGAATCTGATTTGGAGATTTAGCTGCTGTCAAATCTCCAAATTTCCAAATCAGCCAGGCTAGTCCCATTCCCTGCCCACTCTCCCAGCCCCGCAATGGCTGTCCCGCCTGCCCCAGCTTCTGGCTCTAAAAAAAAAAAAAGCCCCAACTAAAAAGGGTCTGCCAGGTGGGGGGGTGATCCCCACTGCCCATGCCCCATGCTGCATGAGCCCCCCCAACCCACCCTCACTCCCTCAGCAA
>NW_005841842.1:0-56326 GCF_000455745.1 Alligator sinensis | reverse complement strand
GAGGAGAGACTGAAGGACCTGAACCTGTTCAGCCTCAGCAAGAGGAGGCTGAGGGGGGACCTGGTGGCTGCCTACAAGCTCATCAGGGGGGATCAACAGCAAATAGGCAGAGCCCTTTTTTCCCCAGCACCACCTGGGGTGACAAGGAACAATGGTAATAAGCTGATGGAGAATAGGTTTAGGTTAGAGATCAGAAGGCAATATTTTACAGTTAGGGTGGCCAAAATCTGGAACCAACTTCCCAGGGAGGTGGTCCTCGCCCCTACCTTGGGCAAATTCAAGAGGAGGTTGGACGATCACCTGTCTGGGGTCTTGTGAACCCAGCATTCATTCCTGCCTGTGGCAGGGGGTGAGGCTAGATGATCTGTTCAGGTCCCTCCTGACCCTAGCTACTATGAAACTATGAAACTATGGAGAGCTGTGAATTGATTTGGACCTTTAAATTGGTCCTATCAATTTGTATTCAGAGATTCAGCAACCAAATCAGGCTGAATCTCCTCCAAATTGAATCACCACCCAAAGCTTTGCACAGCTCTACTAGGCAGTCCTCTAGTCCTAGACCCTCTATGAGGGAGGGGGAGCAGAAGGGCGCACCCCCAATTTTTTTTTCCATTCAAGACACAGCTCTGTTCCCCACCTGCCCTAGATATGCTACTGGGCAAGAACAGGTTGTCAGGGCAGCCCCTAGAGACCCTGTGCCACAGGATTCTTGCAGCTGGTGTACACAGAGCCTGCCTCTATGGGCTGCCCCAGGGATGTAGCTGAGCAAAGATTCCTGGGGGTTGAGGGGATTATGGTACCCCTCTAAGTCAGCACCTGGGGTGCCCCACTCACCCTCTCTCTGTCCCCAGTTATGCTACAGATCTCTGTTGCTGACTTTGTGCTTCTGCTTCCCATTTGTAAAATGGAGATGATAGCATTTCTGTACCCCATAGGGCTACTATGAGGACAAATACATTAAAAATTCAGAGGTGTTCAGATAGTATGATGATTGAGAGCAAACCTTCATAGACCTATTACTGTATAGATCAGATGTCAGCAATATTTTAGGAGCAGTTGGCTAGAATAATGCAGCTTGGTCCAAGCTGTGCTAACCCTTTTGACCTAGCCGCCACTACCACTGCCACCTCTTCCTGCTGCCGTTAGGAGGATGTTGTTCCTCTGTACTGTGGCTGCTGATGGGTGAAGACCCCTGTAGCTGAAATGCCACAGGAGCGCCTGCCAATGAATGCCACAGAAGCTCTGGCTTCATGGGCTAGATAGACTCTCTCCAGCCTGTGGGATGTAGATTAGCAGCCCCTAGTTTAGAAATACTTCCAGGTTATTGGATGAGTAGTAATATGCTTTGCAGCTCTGTGTTGTGCTCTGTGCAAGGGTGTGGTTTAAACATCACCATTTAGTCCATACTGAATGGATGATTTTTCAAATAGATGGAACCATGGGTGACTGGTGCCTCCTGATACTGGTGGGTTACCAGTAGTTGATGCTGACTGGGGGAGGCTGGGGGTCCCCCAGCAGCTGATCACCGCTGCCAGCAGAAATACCAGTGGCAAAACTGGAAGTGCTGGCAGCAAACCCAGAAGTGCCACTAGCTGTTCTCTCAGCACTCCCCCAATCTCACAGAGGGTACCGGCCATCATACCCCACTCCCTGGCTGGTGAGGGCCAATCTCAGCAGGGGGCACATGCCCCCCCCCATGGCCTTCCTACACATTGCCTATGGATGGAACCTCATTGAATATAGGCCAAACTACATTATTACCTGAGCAATGCATATTCGGTGCATTTAGCAACACAAAGTAACAGTCTAAGTTATGTCTGTTAGCAGATATCTGGTTTCTATCTATAAATGCCTGAAATGTGAATATTTATAACTTTTAGTCAAGATGAAAATGTGGCACACGTACTTAGTTTTCTACAGCTTAACTAATTTCTAATTCATGATGACACTTTACCTATCATGATATTTGCTGGCACATAATTAGCTCAATAACCATCTTGGCCTGGCTTGATCAAAAGCATTTTGAAATTATATTAAGTGGTCTTCCTTAATTTTTCATTTTGTGGCAATGCTCAAAGAGCACTAGCAGATAAGAGTTGCATGATTTTTCCATACGGAAGCTAGACCAGGTTGTTCTATTTTAGAATGTTCATTTTGGTAATCTACGAAAACTATTACTGATTACTATTTCAACCAACTTTCCTGGTGCTAAACAAAAGATCCTTAATTATATTTCACATATAATTCATAATTCCTTCTCCCTTCTTATGCAAAGGTATGAACAAATGCTTACAACTAATTTGGAAGGAAAATGTTTCCTCCTTGGAGATTTCTTCTTGCACTGGAGTTGAAGACACTTCCAATTTTCCAACGATCCCTGTTACTACCTTTGTTACACTGGCTAGTATACTAGTTTTAATCAGACATGATATGTTTTCTGAACAACTTAGCCATTTTGCTCCTGGTAAATTATTGCTATGTTACTGAGTTTGTTCCAGAACCTCCACTTTTGTTTTCTTAGGGTGACATATAAAACTAGAGTTAGAATTAGCAACGGTAATTCTAAGGAATGTCACTCTATGTTAAAGTTAATTACTGCTAGTGATCAGTCACATGTTTAGGGTTAATACCCTTTCTAATGTACACTGCTCAGACCTGGCACTAGAGGGCTGATGATGAGCAGGGGTATGGCTAGGGGCTTCAAGTCAGCTCCATGCTGTATGGTAGCTCTCTAGCTACCATACAGGCCAGGGAGGAGTGGGGGAAATGTCCTCCCAATGGATCACTCCTCTGTCCCCCAAATCACTGTGCTGTGCCCCATCAGTCCTGGGCCCTTCCTCCATCCTGTGATAAGTACCTCAACCCACAGAATGCTGCCCTGCCACCCCAATCAGCCCAAAAGCAGCAGTAGCAGCAACAGAGGTTGGGGGTGTCCCCAACTCCCTGCCTGCTCCCAGGGTCCCAACAGCCTGTGCCACCCTTGTGCACCCAGAGCCAGCCCCCATCAGACCCTGCAGATTCCTGGCAGCTCCTTGCCCCTCCCCTTTCCTCTGCCCTATTTCAATTGTGGGTCCTGGTGAAGGCTGGATCTGGGCATGCAGGGGTAGAGTGGTTTGCAGGGATCCCAAGAACAGGGAGGGAGGGGAAACCCTCCCACTAGCACCCCTGCCAGACACCTGGGTGGCAGAGCAGTGATCTTGGGTTGGAGCAGCTGACAGGGGGCAGAGGGGACAATTAGAGTGGCAGGGGTGGGAGCAATTTGTGGGACAGAGGGGGGCAGCAGCCCAGGAGCTTCCCACCCACCCATCCAACTACCCACTTTTCCTCCCCCTCCCTCCTCCCTCCTCCAACCTAACCCCTCCTCACTCCATCCCCACGATCTTCTTCCTCTGCTCCTTCTACCCCCTCCACAATCCTTTCTTCTCCTTCGCCTCTCACTGCATCCCCTTCCTATTTGTTGCTTGGCTGTTCCCATTCAACAATCCAGGGCTGTAGAGTCCTGGATGATAAATAGTCCACTTGGGAGTAGTGCATCCTGGGATGCAAATAGGTGTTTTTATCTTAGGTGAACACCCAGAAGTTAATTTAATGCCAGCTAGGTAGCACAGCTCAAAAATAATCCCCACCCAAAGTGGTGAAATTTTAAGAAGACTAAAGGGCATTTAGCACTTGTTAATGAGCCTTAACTTAAATTGAATTTTTAAGTACTCTTAACATTATCTAATTGTAAGGTGCAATTTTACTCTTAGGGCACCAATACATGTGATGATGGAGCTCTGCTCTGATGGATGCTGATTAGCATATGTTGGAGCAAACTCAATTAATCGAGTCTGTTAAGAGTCTGCTGGAGCGTGCTAATTAGCACACTCCAGCACCTTTTGCATCACATATATTCAGCATCTCTGCATTTCAAAATGGTGATGGAGGTGCTTTACTGCTTATAGAATGAGCTTTAAGTAAAGCCCCTCCACCACCATTTTTAAATGCAGGACACTGACTACAGATGACACTGGGTACTTTAATTAGAGTGGTTCTCAAAACCTCTCTAATTAAAGCATCCCCTCCACCCTGGAGCACATGTATAGATGTCCTTAGTCTCTAACTGTCCCTGAAAGGAGGAATAATGTTTTGAACAATATCATTTCACCACTCTGTTCTCTTCTTACTAATAATTCATTAACAAGGAAATTCATTCTTTCCATAGTTTGTTTGCATATGTTAGTAGCCTCTGTGATAAATCTGGAGATTTCAGTTTCCTCATTTTAGTAGCTTGTTGATGTTTTAACTAGCTTCTTTTATTTTTAGTTAAATCCCATCTCTAAAATACTCCTGTTATAATATTAGTTTAGGAGTCAGTCAAAGCTAGCTTTTTATCTTGTATATTCTGGTGCCAAGCTGTTCCAAGAATCAAACATTTAATTTGACAAGAAATTGTTTCTCTGAATCTTGTATCTTTGAGAAAGGGTACATTATCATTCAGGCAGAGTAACTATCTTCTCTCTTCCATTTTCACTTGTGCATCATTTTGTATGTCAATCAAATTCCATTGCACAGCATAAAGGGTGAGTGCCAGTTTTACAAAAAGGTGAATTTACCACTTAAAATTAGCATTAGCATCCAGATAATGAGGAGTCAGAGGAGTGAACTTCTTTTTTTTTTAAGAATCAGTAAAATCACTTGTAATTTTAAGTTTTTGTTTTGAAAAGGTAAGAGGCCCATTTTGTTTAAAAAGTGCCATATCTTGACATTTTTACTTGTTGGAAATTAGATCTCTTTTTCAATCAAAATGAGGCTATTTCCTAATAAAAATGGGCTTGTTTCAGCTGATAGAAGGCTTTCAAATCTGGATTTTATACAATGGGTTGGTGAGGGACAACCACCAGGAAAAGCAACCACCCATAACCACCACTATCCCCACATGATCTGGGCATAGGCGTGGCCCTCAAAACCACCTCTCACCCACTCCAGCTGTGGGCTACAAGGAACAGTAGCATGAGTGACTGGGCTCAGCTGGGGACAGCAGTAGTAGTGTAAGTTCCTCTTTCCACTGCTTGCTCCCCTGGCCAGGAGGGGGCATAGAGATGGGCAAGGTACAGGTGATAGAAGGCAGATCCTGTGCACCTGCCTGGCTGGAGTGCAGAGGGAGAAGCTGTGGAGCTCCTCCTCACCTTTTCTGAACTGGGGACTTCAGCTCCAGTGGTAGCAGCAGTGGCAGGAAAATTCCTCCTCTATGCATCTACTTACTGCCTGCTTCCCTAGGGTCCCCTGCCTGGGGGCTCTAGCCATGGCTCACCCTCATCCCCCCAATGCCTCACCCCCATTCCCCAAGAGGCGGTGTGCCACACCCCCATTTAGTAAATCCTCAATCCACCTATTTTTGTAATAAAACCTAAATCTACTTTAGAGATTTGCTGTTGTAAATATTTTGAATGGCTCTGTTAATGAGTATATATCAATCACCATGGCTATTGGCCAAAATCAATGTCCAAAGTTTCATTCCTATCTTACCTTTGCTATATGTGTTCCCATAAAAGGAGAGTCTTATTTCATACATTTTCTTATGTGTATGAGGATCAGGTCAGGATTAAAAACCTGCTACCACTGTGGCCACAAGCAGCAAAAGCTGTACCGGTCAAAGCTGAGTGCAGGGCAGAGGTTAATTAACCTGGCAACCTCAGGAAATGCCAATGGCTTTGGGTGGATGAGTGTCTGAGGAGGGTAGTGGAACCCTTGATGGAGGAAATGTCATCAAAAGGCAGACGAGCATAATCATTTAGTGATTTTGCCAACAGTATCCCCACAGGGCAGATTGGGCTCTTTAGCTGTTGCTGGCAAATAATTTAGCAATGGAGCCCCAAAAGTCAGGCAGATGGAAGACGCCCCTCTGCACTGGAAAATCCTGCAGTGTAGCTGGTTTCAAATGCATCAACTTCCATCCTTCATTTGGACCAAACCAGTGAAGCTAGTAGGGGCAAAGCAGCATCTCTGTATCAACTTCCCAGACTATTGCAGCCACACCACATGGAGAGGATACTCCATTCTTGATGGCAGCATGGATACAACGTGGAAGGTGGCAGTTATGGGTCATAAGCTCTCATATGATTGGCAAAAAGGAGGATGCCATGGGTCACCTTCAACAGTGGCAGGAATCGTCATGTTCCACTGGTCAGCTACCACCTGCCATAATGCTGGGCAGCCTTCAGACAGCTGGTGCTGACCCACCAGAGTCTGTCTGTCTCATTGGATGCATGAGGCCAGGCTAAAAGCTGAAAAGCAGATGGAAACCTCACACCTGGCAAAAATGAGAAACCAAGAACTTTTGGCCTTGGAAGCTGGAATGTCAGGACCACGTGTCCTGGCTTGACAGATAACGATGACCTACAGTACATGAGCAGCATACAGAAGTCAGTCTCAATTGACTGTGAGCTGTACAAACTCAACATTGGTATTGCAGTGCTCCAGGAAGCAAGACTTGCAGATGCTGGTTCTATCCAAGAGGCCAATTATACCTTCTTTTGGCAAGGTAAGAGCATTGAGGAATATCGTCTGCATGGCATCGATTTTGCTGTGAGTAGCAAGTTGGTAAAGCTTACAGAAACACCCATTGGGAAGTCGTCAGAGTGCATCATCCCACTTAGACTTCAAATGATCATCCGTTCTGTGAACATCATTAGCGCTTACACACCAACACTCAACTCGAGCCCTGAGGAGGAGGATAAATTTTATGGCACTCTGCACCAAGTCATCAAAGGAATACTGTCAACTGAGCAGATTATTCCTCCTCAGAGACTTCAGTGCAAGAGTCCGCACAAACAACAACTAATGGCCAGATTGCCTAGGACCTTTTGGCTTCGGCAAGATGAATGAAGGTGACCAACAACTTCTTGAATGCTGTGTCCAAAACCAACTGTACATTACCAATTCATATTTTGTTAAAAGAGATCTTCACAAAGCGTCATGGGGACATTCACAATCAGGACACTGGCACCAACTAGACCGTATTATTTTTAGGAGGAAAGATCTGACTTCAGTGCAGCAGACCTTCACATTCCATGGTGCTGATTGTGACACCAACCACTTCCTAATCATTAGCAAAGTGAAGATTACAGCCAAGAAAGTACATAGAGCAAAACTTAGGAGCAAGCCCAAAATCAATACCACTAAGACCAAGAACCAGAGTGCCAAGAGTTTGTGAAGTCTTTCAAACTCAGTATGTTTGTGAAGTCACTACCAGAAAACTCAGAGGAAATTTGGGAAGGTTTATGAACTGCAATCTATGAAACAACTAAAACTACATTTGGGGAAAAGAGACCATCCAGTAAGGACTGGTTCAAAGAAAATGCATAAGAACTATTACCTATCATCAACATCAAGAACACAGCCTATCTGGAACACAACAAGAAGCCAACAGTGAGCAACAAAGTAAGACTTCAACATGCAAAAAATTAGGTACAGAGAGCAACCAGATGCTGTGCAAATCAGTACTGGACTAAGCTCTGTGAAGAGATACAGACAGCCTCAGACACAGGAAACCTAAAAGTCACATACGATGGTCTGAAGAAAGCTCTAGGCCCTACTGTCTACAAGGTTGCCCCTCTCAAATTGCGCAGAAGTGAAGTCATCACCGATAGAAGCAAGCAGATGTCTCATTGGGTTGAACACTACTCAGAGCTATACTGACAAGAAAGAAACATCACCAGTGAATCACTGGACAAAATACCAACTCTACAGGTCATGCTGGAGTTAAACATGGAGCCCACTGTAGAAGAGTTAAGCAAAGCCATTGATTCATTATCAAGTGGCAAGGCTCCTGGAAAAGATGGCATCCCAGAGGAAAATCTCAAGTGCAGGAAAAAAAGCCTACTACTACAACTTCATCAAATGCTGGAAAGAGGGTGAGGTACCACAAGACATATATGATGTAAGCATAGTCACTTTATATAGAAATAAAGGAGATAAAGGCAACTGCAGCAACTACAGAGGTATCTTGCTGCTAAGTATAGCAGGAAGAGTTTTCGCAAGGGTCATCTTGGTGCACCTACAACAGCTGGAGTGTTGTGTCTACCCTGAATCTCAGTGCAGATCAAGGGCCAGAAGATCAACCATAGACATGATATTTTCCCTGCGTCAACTTCAAGAAAAATGCAAAGAGCAAAACCGACCATTGTACACTGCCTTTGTGGATCTAACCAAAGCATTTGACACTGTTAGCGGAGCAGGCCTATTTGCACTCCTAGAAAAAGACAGAAAGCCCACCAATCCTATTAAATCTTATACATGCCTTCCATGACAACATGGAAGCAACTGTTCAGTTTGATGGGTCCACTTTGGACAGCTTCAAGATGAAAAGCAGAGTGAAGCAAGGTTGTGTTTTTGCCCCTACACTGTTTGGAATCTTCTTGGTACTCCTGAAATGTGTGTACTGCAGGTACTTCCTCAGCCTGACAAAGGGCTTTTCAACCCGAAAGCTGGCATCTCAGGCAGCTAAGCTGAGCTCACTGGGAGCCTCACAACTGCACTGCCACCAGCAAGTGTCAGGCCTGTCAAAGTCATGACAGGTCTGGGCATTCCCCAGCCAGGGCTTTGTGCATGTGTGTGTTAGCTGGAGTTTATGGTGCCTCCTACCCACCATTCACCAGGATCATTGGTCCTGGCATTTATGGGGCTGCCGTGGCACCAGCAGTCCTACCAGGCCTCTCTACCCTGGCAGGGTGCAGTTTTAGTGGTCATGCCCAGGACCTGGGACCTCCTCCTTCCCCATACCCCATACCTCCTTCCCCATATCATACCATACCAGTACCATACCTCCAAGATCTTCCTGGCAGGGGAATGAGCTCATCAGGGACATGTTCTTCCCCTGCTGGCTGGTGATGCAGTTAGTGCCCCCTCCAGCTGAGAGTGGGGCATAACTCAGCTTTTCAAAAACTCAAAAAGGAAATTGGTACAGACAGAGTGAGGAGGGTGGCACTCAGTCCATCTGCAGGTGGAGCTTGGGAAACCCCAGAAGTGGGATATTTATCTTTAGGAACACCAGCTGCTCCACCAAAGTAGTATTCAAGCAAGTGTGGTGGGGTGTCACAACATCCCCAGCAATGCTGAACACCCTCTTGCTTGGAACACAGGTCAGTGAACAGGACAGGTATTGCCGGGCAACTGTGGTGAGATCCTGCCACATCTGCCTGTGTACATTTGCCCAGTAGGCCATGGGGTTGCAGTCCAGTGGCTCCACATCGTCAGCGAGATAGGTAGCCACTGAAGCTTCGATGCTACCTGCCTGAGGCTGGGGTCTGGTGCGTTTGGATCCCAGCATTGAAGCCCATGCCCCACACTGGCAGTGGCTAGCATGGAGGAGATGGGCTGGTGCTGGTGCTAGTGCTGGTGCTGGGAGTGCTGACATGGGAAAGTGGATCCCCCTCTTCCACATCCCCTCATCTCTGCACTTTGGCCTCCCTGACTTTTTTCACCAGTGCCTGTGCCCAGTGATCAAGGGTTTTGGGGGTGCCAATGCACATGGTCCCCTTCACCCTTGGGTTGCACATGCCTGCCAGCATGTGGACCATACTGGACTGCAAGGGATCCAGCCATCTCCTGATGCCCTTCTTCAGCCACCTCACCAGTGCCTGCACGTCTGGTGACAGTGGCCTGCCCCGGACAAGAACATCAGTCCCCTGGAACTTCTCCATTTGGTTCTCCAGTTCCCTCACTAGGGGGTTAACCTGGCTGAGGAGGGCATCACCAGAGCTAAGGGTCTTGGTGGCTTTGAGGAAGTGCTTGAGGACCACCAAGATCTGGGATATGGTACCCCGCTCAGCTGTTTAGGGGGCCGCTGATCCCGATCTCCCCAAGCACAGCCATCTCATGGATGGCCTTCTGTTGCTCCACCAGCCTTTCAAGCATCAGGTATGTGGAGTTCCACCGAGTCTCCACATCCTGCATGATTATGTGCGGAGGGATGCTCAGCTCTGCCTGTTTCTCCTGCAGCATCTTGCCCTCTTGATGCTGCAGTGGAAGTAGCCCACCACCTCCCTGCATTTCAAAATCAGCTGGCTTGTAGCAGTAGTGATGGCAGCACCATCACCGGCAGTCCTGTCCCCCTCCAAGGCATCCCTCACTATTAGGTGCAGCCTGTGTGCCACACAGTGGATGCCAACAAAGTTGGCATCATGGACGACTTCACCTATTGGCCCCATTGTCGGTGATCATGAACCCATGGGTGAGCTCGGCCAGCCCAATAAGCCACCCCTGCACCATGCAATTCATGGCCCCCATGATCTCCCTTGCCGTGTGGGACACATCCAGCACCTTGGCTTGCAGTGGAGCCCACCATCGGCCTGACTGATCACAGCAGTGCCCTGTGAGGGAGAGGTAGGCGTGATCGCCACCCCAGCTGCTCCACATGTCGGAGGTGAAGTGCAAGGCTACCCACGGCCCTGCCATGTGCAGCTCCTCCCTCAAGTACTCCCTGCATGCCTCATACAGGGAAAGCACCACTGTCTTGCTAAAGGTGGTGCATGCAGGCACTTTGTAAGATGGGGCCAGAAGTGTTATGAACTGTCTGAACCCTAGCTGCTCAATTAGGGAGAAGGGCTGGCTATCCAGAGCAAGCATCTCCCCGGTGGTCTGGGTGATCTCACTCACTTTGGGAACATGCCCCACTTTCTGTCCACTTTTCCCCCACTGGTCCAGGGTGGCCTGCCTCTGCTTTGAGGGGAAAGGGGCTTTGGAGTGAGTGGGGGACTTCACTTTCAGCACGCTTGCACTGGTGCCAGGCTGAGCAGGAAGAAGGGCAAGGGGGTGCTGCCTCCTCAGATGCATCAGCATCGCTATAATGGAAGTGTCTCACATCCTTCCAATGGCTTATATGCCTTCGGCAGTGCTGGCAGATGGCAAACCTGGGATCATCTGCCAGCTCAAAATACTCCCACACTACACTACTCCCCCACTTCTGGTTCGAGGCATGGATCCTGTCTTATCCCACTCCTCAGCAAGCTGAGGCTCAACAGCAGGAGGAGCTGCCTCAGCTGAGCCACTTGCCTCCAAAACCTCAGCCTCCTCCAAGATGCTGATTTCCGGAGGAGACCTGGGTCTAGGGGAAATTTGAGGGGTGTGGAGCACAAACTCTGTTTCCCCCTCAGTCCCCAGAATTGCTTGAGCCAACGCACTCATCATCCCTGGTTCCAGCTCCAGCTTCTCCTCTGGTGGGAGGCTCACGCTGAGAGTTGACATTGGGGTGGAGGAGACAGTGGTTCCACTGCTGGTGCCCACTTGTGGACTGAGGGGAGGTGGTACAGGTGCAAGGACATCAGGTACAGACACTGCTCCCACCGCCTCGCTTCCACTGGCACCACTGATGTCATGGCTGCTTGGGAAGAGAATACATCTGTGTTTGTGGGGGGCTTGCAGCTCTTTCTCTCCCCCTACCCCCTTTCCCTCCCCTGCCAGAAGACCTGGCACCTGCCTTTCCAGCACGCTTCATATTAATCTTTCCTGTGCTGTAAAAGGTCTGTGTGTGTGTGTGTCACTCCTTTTGTGTTGTGTGTTTTATTCCCTCTGTTGCGTACATGCTGGGACTCTTCTTTGATTGTTTGCTTCAGTGTTAAGAGCTATGTAAAAATTGTGCACTGTCTGTCTGTGTGTCTTCTTCTCCTATGAATATCTGATTTTTCTTCTTTATATTGTGTGTGTGCATGCGTGCAATCTGTGTGCCTCCCTGCACAGTGATGGATCACGATGGCAGGAAAAATACAGCTTTCTTTTTTCCAAGTTTGCAAAAAAAAAAAGAGCAAATATAAATTGAAAGAAATGAATTGAATAGTACTAAGAGATGCTAAAATAAGCTAAGCTAATCTAAATCCTACCCAATCCTTTCTAACAACAAAAAGGAGCAGGCAAGTTCAACTACTGAGTAAAGCAACCAGGCTGAGATGCCTGTGTCTGCTAGGATACCTTTCTCTCACAGTTCCTGAGACGGAACAAGCTTGCAAAAGGCACAGCATGCCTCCAAGCAGAGGCTTTTATGCTGTTTCTAGGTCCCTCCCCCCAGGCACTGTCATTGGAAAGGCAGCCAGAGAGAAATCCTTCTCATTGGCCACCTACACATGTCAATCTTCCCTGCCCCTGCTCCCCCTCCCCCTTCCTGCTCTCCCTCCCTCTTCTAACTTTCACTTTCAGACTCCGAAGCTTGTATGAAGCATCCGAAGCTTTTCTGAACTGCTTCGGAAACTCCAAACTACTACAGAAAGCCTTAATGAGCCAGCGCTTTGCTCTGGGCATACTGTTTTGGATGCCAAAACATTCGAAGCAGCCCCAGATCCAAAGCACGGTCCTAAGCCTTGTACAGCCCTACTAGGTTCTATAGTGACCACCAACCACTCACTCAATGAAGAACTTAATGTTCACATTAGAAAGGCTGTCACCACCTTCAGCAGACTAAGTATAAGAGCAGGAACAACTCAAAGTTTACCATCAAGATGAAAATGCTAGTGTACAAAGCTTGCATACTCAGCACTCTCATGTATGGTGGGGAAACATGGACAACTTATGTACATCAAGAGAAAAGGTTAAACAGCTTCTACCTGTACTGTTTATACCACATAATCAACATCAAATAGCAAGATAAATTTACCAACTCAGAGGTTCTTTAAAGGGAAAATTTACCATGTATGACATCCCTACTCAGACAGGGATGACTGTGCTGGCTAGGCCATCTGCACAGATTGAAAGATGGATGTATACCCAAAGACATGCTATATGTGGAACTATCAGAGAGAACATGAACAACAGGACACTCCATGCTTCACTATAAAGACAAATGGAAGTGAGATTTGAAGGCATTTGGAATTGATCCCAGCCAATGGTAAACCTTGGCAAGTGATCAGAACAAGTGGCGTTCGTTGTCTTCACTAGAGCATTAAAGTCCATGGCAGGAATTGGCTCCAATAGCTTGAAGAGAAAAAAGTCTGTAGGAAGCAAGCAGCTCCTGAACCACCCAACCATGACATACATTTGGAACCACTGCTACAAATCATGCCAATATTAGATTGGACTATTTAGTCACACGAGACACTGCAAACCATCTACTTCATTGGCTGCAATATCCACCATCACTCACAGATGAAAGGATGCCATTGAAGGATCAAACAAATATGTACCTAGTCAGAACCTCAAATCCTTACACAGTATAAATTTCCATAACTCTACTGACTTTAA
This sequence comes from Alligator sinensis, assembly GCF_000455745.1. NCBI lineage: Eukaryota > Metazoa > Chordata > Crocodylia > Alligatoridae > Alligator > Alligator sinensis. Next base: position 43,117 of record NW_005841842.1, on the reverse strand, counting down.
TGGATTCATTATAAATTATACTGAAGATCTGACCAACTATTTTTAAAATTAGTCATCATTATTAATTAACAGAGGCTCTGATTGGCCTCACTGGGCCAGCACATCAAAGTCATTATGTTGCTCTTTTTTTTCGTTTGTGTCATATTTTCTTTTTTGATCTGGTTTTAAAACAAGGAATAATGGGCACAAGTTGATGGAGAGGAGGTACAGATTGGACATCCGAAAAAACTACTTCACAGTCAGGGCGGCTAGGAGCTGGAACCAACTTCCAAGGGAGGTGGTGCTGGCCCCTACCCTGGGGATCTTTAAGAAGAGGCTGGATACTTACCTGGCTGGACTCATTTGAGTCCCGTTTTTGTTTTTAGGGTGAGTGGTTTTGTTTGTGTTTTTTGGGTTGTTCTCCCGCCCTGGCGGGGGGTCGGGCTAGAAGATCTATTAGGTCCCTTCCGACCCTGAAACTATGAAACTATGAAACTATGAAAATTTATAGAAACTTACTAAGCAAATAAGAGGCAATTACTGTGAAAATATTCTAGTATAGTTCATGAAAGTACTTAAAGTTCATAGTTCATGTATGTACTTAAATCTAACATGACCCCCTAATAATTAGATACTTTTTATATATGAAAAATTGATCAATTTGTTATGAATTTTCAGGTATAGAATCTAATTATTAGGAGTTTGTCTTGAATTTGTCCAACTCCCACAGCTACAGCAGTAAAAATAGTGTGTGTGGGGGGGCTCAGATGGCCTCTGCTTCCCCCAATTTCTTCCCCATGCAACTCCTCCCCACTCTTCACTATCAGACCCTGCTTCCTTCCCTAAGCACATGGAAGTGAGAACTTTTAAATGCAAAAAAACAAAGAATACCTTGAAATAAACATTCCTGCACTAATTTTCATATAAACAAATTGCATATATAGACATAGTTCATCTAGTATTGATGCATTTAATTGAGTTTCAGCCTAGGTATTCTATGAAAACACTTCTAAGCAGCACTTTTATACCTCCTTGTACATTGTCAGGGCCTCTGGCCAGTCAGGCCTGGTCAGGCTAAGCACTTGAGCATCCTCACTTGTTACTGATCCTTTGCTAATGTGACTGCCATACTTCTCTGTAACTGAATTGGCTGCTGAGAGCTCCACTCAGCCCTCTTAAGCACACCTGCAGCTGCAGGTGCATGCTTTGAAAACAGCTTCACTCTTTTCTGACAAGCTTTATGTTCACCACTGTTCCTGGTTCTCCTGGCTCCTGACTCAGTGTTGGGTTTCCCTGACCCTGCTCTTGGCTCTTCCCTATAACTTGGTGCCTGGCTCCCTGATATTCCTGACTTCTGATCTCAGCTTGCAACCTAGACTACATCTTTTGGATCTGCACTCTGCTAACACAGACCCCAACCGGACACCCCAGTAACCTGCACCCCTCACTCAACTGACCACCTGGTTGCCCTTCAGGGGCTTATCTGCAGGCCTAGCCAAACTCTTACATACACAGCACAAACTAGGCATTATATTAGTCTGAAGCCAAAATGCTTATGATTTATCATAGGGTTCATTGGGCTGGGTGCCAGCAGAGTCAACAGTGTTTCCAGCCATGTTGACTCCACAGCCCAGCACTGCTCAGCATGTGTATACTCCAGATCTCCCTCTCAAAAGACTGATGCATTCATAAGCCCCCATTTATGACTAGAATTGAGCATTCTTCTCATGAGTCCTGGGATCCTTCAAAAATTTCTATGCAGCTGAGATTCAGGGCCTCCTGGTTCAGTTCAACCTCATGAAGAGCAGGGCCACACCAATCATGTGTCAGCCGAAGAGAGGGGGTGACAAAGCCTCTCATGTACATAGATATTTGGTGATGTTTGCCAGACATTTAAGGTTAGTAAAGGAACAGGACTCATTGGGAATGGGAAAGAAAGGTGCCACTCAGCTGTGGGAGTGAAAAGGAAGATGAAATATATTCAGTGTAGTGGTTCACAATGACTTGAAAAAGAGTTGGTGCTGAGGGGGACTGAGTGAAGTGGGTACTGTATCTTATTCACCACAAGACCCCAGCCCCAGAGCAGCTCCCTGGCCAGCTGCACACCTTGCCAGCACTGCTGGGACCAGTCTCCATGGAAACCCAGGGCCCATGCTGTCGCAGACCAGCCAGTCCTGTAGTCTCCATGGAAACCAGCTGCAGTGACACAAGCAGGGGCTGCTGGGAAATGGAGTCCATCATGGGCTCAATCCAGCCTGCAGGCTGGACTTTGCCCACCCCTAACTTAAAGGGAGAGAAAGAGATCAATATAGTGTCAAGGTGTAAGGATTGGTAGAGGGAGAAGCAAAGCTCAAAACAGTGTCAGTGGTGGCAAGTAAGTATGAGATGGGAAAAGAGTTGAGCAGAAATAAAAATATGGAAACATGAGAGTGGAGGAAGCTGGATGAGAAAAGAAAAAGAAGCTGACAGTGGAAGCAACAGCAGAGGCTGCAATGATGAGTGTGACAATGCCAGAAAGAAGACAGGAGCAGAGGAGAGCAGGAGACAGAATGGGAGAAGCAGGAGAAGGTAGCTCAGATGAGAATTGGAGGACAGCAGGAGCACAATGGCAGGCCGGCCTGCCAGGAGTGGTACATGGCAAAACATGGAAGAGGCACTGAGAGAAACTAGAGAGGAGTGGAGGACATGGGTAAAGGCTACTTTAACCGGTGACAGGAGGCAGCTTGGATTGACGATAGTTCCATAGATGTTTGGGTCAGAAGAGACCTTAGCAGATCATCAAGTCCAACCCCCTGCCCATTGCCAGAAAGAGTGCTGGGGTCAGATGACCCCATCCAGGTGCATGTCTAGCCTCCTCTTAAAGATTCCCAAGGTAGGGGAGAGCACCATCTCCCTTAGAAGCCCATTCCAGATTTTGGCAACCCTTTCCGTAAAGAAGTTCTTCCTGATGTCTAACCTAAATCTGCTCTCCATCACTTTGTGGACACTGTTTCTAGTTACTCCAGCGGGTGCCCTGGTAAACAGAACATTTCCTATTCCTTGCTGTCCTTCCCTGATGAATTTGTAGTCAGCCACAACATCACCTCTCAGCCTTCTCTTGTGGAGGCTGAAGAGATCCAGGGTCCTCAATCTCTCTTTGTAGGGTTTTCCTGCAGGCCCCTAACCATACGCGTAGCCCTTCTCTGAATCCTCTTGAGGTTGTCCACATCCCTCTTGAAGTACAGTGCCCAAAACTGGATGCAATACTCCAACTGTAGCCTGACCAATATGATAAAGTGTGGTTAGCTTTACTGATCACTTTGTCACATTGACAACTCATCTTCAACAATGAATCCAAGATCCCTTTCCATTGCCATGCTGCTGAGAAGGTCCTCCCACAGCTTGTAAGCATGCTGGTGATTCCTTCTTCCTAGGTACAGCACCTTGCATTTGTCCTTATTGAACTGCATCCTATTCTGCTCCACCCATTTTTCCAACCTGTCCAGACCTGCCTGGATTTGGTCCCTATCCTCTGGTGTGTTAACTTTATCCCATAATTTAGTATTATCTGTGAATTTGGACAAAGTGCTTTCCATGCCCTCATCCAAGTCACTAATGAAGATAATGAAAAGCAATGGTCCAAGGACCGAACCTTGTGGGACTCCGCTGCCCACATTTTTTCAGGTTGATACCAATCCATCCACCACCACTCTCTGGGTATGATCCCTAAGCCAATTTATCACCCACGGCCAGTTTGCCACCCACGATGATCAGATACAATTTCCTCGAAAGGGTACTGTTTGAGATTTTGGTGGTTCAGGTGGAACATCTCACCAGCCTAACTGTTTTCTAAAACTGAAAGACTTGGGGACTAACTTACTGAGATGGGGAAGGGCATGAGAACTTTTGGAAGAAATATGCAGAGAAACATGGGAGGGAGGAATTAAGAGGGATAAAGTTCATAGCAGAGGAAAGGTCAAGAGAAAGAGTGATTATAGTTCAAATGTACTTGGATTTACTAGAGGGAGAAGACTATAAACATGGATGGAAAGTACTTCCAAAGGATCATGTTGTTAGAGAAAATAAAGGGCAAATTTGGGTTCTGGACAGGGTTTTGGAGGGTGCAAGTAGTGTTACAAGCAGAAGAGTGGAGCCCAGGTGGGCTCGTCAGTGATCCAGATTGGGATACACCAGGATTTTATAATGTACCACAGACAAGCAAAACAGTGTAGCAAATGCAGAAAGATGGGGCATCTGTTTGCACTGTGCCCTCTCAGAGTGTGCTACAGATATGAAGGGATGGGGCATAGAGCAGTAGAGTCCCAGGAGTTCCAAAAATGCACTATTTATAAGGGAGAGGGACACTTGCATCATAGGTTTCCCAAAACCTTTGCAAGTATAAGCAGATTTTTTTGAAGAGCAGAAAAACCTAGAGAAGAAGAGGTGTGGTTGGATGCTGAGATAGAAATGGTGTAGGAAACATTGCAGAAGGATGGAACAGAGAAGAAAGGGCTTGCAAAATCTATGTGGTTGAGGTAGCACAGATGGAGACTGGGGAGGGAATGGAAGGGACTGCGGGTGCTCGACCACCTGGGTGATAGCGATCATCACCTACTGGAATTCACCATCCAGCACAAGGTGGCAAAGGCCTGCAGCAAGACAGCAGCCCTGGACTTCAGGAGGACAGATTTCACTGAGCTAAGGAGACTAGTCGGTGAGACACTGAGGTCCCGGAGGGGTAGGGAGTTGGGAGTCGAAGAAGAGGGCCGTTCCTGAAGGAGACAATCCTCCAAGCCCAACGGGTGGCAATCCCAACATGGATCAAAGTGGGCAAGAGTGCTCAAAAGCCCCCATGGCTCACCAAAAGCATCCAGGAACGTCTCAAAGCTAAAAAGGAGGTGCATACCCAATGGAAGGGAGGGGCCATCACCAGGGAGGAGTATACCTCCATTGCTCGGGATTGTAGGGGCGCTGTTAGGAACGCCAAGGCGGAGATGGAACTGGGACTAGCAACCCGGATCAAGGATAATAAGAAATCCTTTTTTAAATACATAGGGGGTAAAAAGAAGGTTCTGGGTAATGTGGTGCAGGACACACTAGGAAATCTGGTGGTCTCACCAGATGACAAAGCTAACCTATTTAACAATTTCTTTGCCTCCATTTTTCTGAGCAGGGACCAGGTCATCCCCCGCCACCAGGATCCTCGATGGTCCCAGGGGAGGCACAGCCAGGCCCAGGGTCAGAGAGGACCTGATCAGGGAACTTCTGGTGGGACTGGACGTGTTCAAATCAGTAGGTCCTGATGTTCTCCACCCCAGAGTGCTGAGGGAATTAGCAGGGGTCATTGCAGGACTCTTGGCACAGCTTTACGAGCACCCATGGTGCTCTGGCCAGATGCCAGAGAATTGAAAAAGGGCCAATGTGGTCCCCATTTTCAAAAAAGGGAGGAAGGAGGACCTAGGAAATTATAGGCCTGTTAGTCTTACCTCAGTCCTGGGGAAGCTCTTTGAGAAAATTATCCAGGTGCACGCCTGCGAGGGGCAAGCAGGGGAGTGTATGCTTAGGGGCAACCAACATGAGGCAGGTCCTGTCAGACCAACCTGGTGGCCTTCTATGACCAAGTCACAAAAGCCTATGACGCAGGTGTCACGGTGGACGTAGTCTTCCTGGACTTTAGGAAGGCCTTCCACACTATCTCTCACCCCATTCTCATTAAAAAATTAGGTGTCAATCCTACACAGTCAGATGGGTCACCAATTGGCTGGAGGGCCGCACCCAGAGAGTGGTGGTGGATAGGTCATTTTCGACCTGGAGGAATGTGGGCAGTGGGGTTCCCCAGGGCTCGGTCCTCAGGCCTGCACTGTTCAGCATCTTCATCAGTGACTTGGACGAGGGATGAAAAGTACCTTGTTCAAATTTGCAGATGACACTAAGGTGTGGGGAGAAGTGGGCATGCTAGAAGGGAGGGAACCAACTGGAACCAACTTCCAAGGGAGGTGGTGCTGGCCCCTACCCTGGGGATCTTTAAGAAGAGGCTGGATACTTACCTGGCTGGACTCATTTGAGTCCCGTTTTTGTTTTTAGGGTGAGTGGTTTTGTTTGTGTTTTTTGGGTTGTTCTCCCGCCCTGGCGGGGGGGCGGGCTAGAAGATCTATTAGGTCCCTTCCGACCCTGAAACTATGAAACTATGAGGGACAATTGGATATGGACAAGTTACAGGGGTGGGCGGATGAGAACAGGATGGGATTCAATACTGACAAGTGCAGGATACGGGTACTGCACCTGGGGAGAAAGAACCAGCAGCATACCGACAGGCTGGGGAACTCCCTTCTCCTCAGCACAGAGGCAGAAAAGGATCTTGGAGTCATTATAGACTCCAAGATAAACATGGGCTGACAGTGTGGGGATGCAGTCAGGAAGGCTAACTGCACCTTGTCATGCATCCACAGATGCATCACAAGCAGGTCTAAGGAGGTGATCCTCCCCCTCTATATGACATTGGTCAGGTCACAGTTGGAGTACTGCATCCAGTTCTGGGCACTGCACTTCAGGAGGGATGTGGACAACATGGAAAGGGTCCAGAGGAGGGCCACTTACATGCTCAGGGGGCAGCAGGACAGGCCCTACGAGGAGAGGCTGCGAGACCTGAACCTGTTCAGCCTCCACAAGAGAAGGCTGAAAGGGGATCTGCTGGCCATCTATAAACTGGCCAAGGGAGACCAGCAGGCTATGGGAGACTCCCTGTTCCTCTGAGCACTACCAGGAGTAACAAGGAATAACGGCCATAAGTTGATGGACAGTAGATTCAGGCTAGATATCAGGAGGCACTACTTCACAGTCAGGGTGGCTAGGAGCTGAACCAACTTCCAAGGGAAGTGGTGCTGGCTCCTACCCTGGGGATCTTTAAAAGGAGGCTAGATAGACACCTTGCCGGGGTCATTTGACCCCAGTACTCTTTCCTGGCCATGGCAGGGGGTCAGACTTGATGATCTGCTCAGGTCCCTTCCAACCCTATCAACTATGAAAATATGAATGCAAACAGCTGAGACACGGGGGTGAGGATAGGGAAGAAAGGAAACACTCTACAGACAACAGAAGTGGAGATGGAGCTAGAGAAGAACAAAGAGACAGGCCAGGAAAAGAAAGAAAACACAGGGGCTGAAGACCAAGAAGAAGAAACCTGATAGTGGAGATGTGAAGGCAGAAGTGGTGGGGAGGCGGGAATATGAAAGTCTTCCTAAATGTGATCCAGCGGCTTGGAAGACTACAGGAATGTGAGTGGGTGATGGGGAGGAGTCCACCGTCTGAGTAGTAGCACAGATGAGCCGTAAAGGAACAGGCACACTCAGGTTAAAGAAAGCACAGATGAATCTTAAAGGAACAGGCTCACTTACTTTAAAACTAGCATAAATTACATTGACAGCAATTTTGCTTAACGTCAGGAGTATATTAATAAGAAAAAGATGGGAACAGATTGAATCAGTGTTGAACCAAGTAGAGGCAGATATAATCTGTCTACAGGATTGTGGTACACCAGGGGAGAGGGATTATAAACACTTTGAGAAAAGGTGAAGATGGGGACCATACTGGTGGTCAGGAACATATGAGAACCAAGTGGCAGGGTAGCAATATTATTCAAGAACCCAGAGCTGAGAGCGAAGCAGGTAGAAAAGGTAATCAGTGCCAGATTGCAACAAATGATATTATCAGTCAGGGGAAGAGAATTAAACATTTTCAATGCATATGCACCATTGGAAAGGAGGAAAGGAATTCACTGCTTAGAAAGCTAGTGGTTTATGTGGTCTTATAGAGACCATGCATAATAGTGGGAAATTTCAATTGTATAATTGAAGTGGGAGACAGAACAGGGGAAGGAGGAAATGGAGCTTTAAACAGCTCATCCAGACTGCTAACAAATATAAAAAAAGAAGACCCACTAAGAGATGTATGGGCAGGGGGGAAACAGACTGCTGTGGAAAGAAACAATCAAGAATTTGTGCTTATATCAAAAGAAATGGGGATAAGGAAGGAAGAAACCATACATGTGGCTTTTAGCAGTCACCGGATGCTGAAGGTGGAAATGAGTCTTGGCAAGAGCCGCATGAGAGGAAAGGGGCTATGGAAGTTAAACATGCCGCTGTTATAAGATGAAGAGATATGTTAAGCATACACAAGACAGTATGAGGGGTCCTGAACCCTGAAGAGATGTTTTGGGCATTCTAGAGAATGGAGAATGATGGTGAAGAAGAGGACAGGAAAATTTTACAGGGAGGCAGGGGGGAAAGATGCATGAAGAAAAGAATGGAAGAGCTAAGAGAACTGCAAAGAAAGATACAGGAGCTGTTAAAGGAAGCCAGAAAAATTAAGACATTTATGAGAAGAGCTAGAAGAAACAAGGAAAGAGTTAGATACCTGGTTTAAAAGAAAGCTGTGAGAGAAAATGTTCTTAGGAGACGCACCTGAGTGGGAGAAAATGAAGAATGGTTCCAATACTTTTCAGCCAGAATGAAGGCAGGAAAAGGAGAGCTTAAAGCAGTGTGGGAAATATGTGGTGCCTGGGTAAAAAAGCAGAAGGTGGTGTTGGAGATGACAAAAAGATTTTATGAAGAGCTATTCTAGAAGAAGGAGATGGACAGGAAGAAGATAAAGGATTTCTTGGAAGAGACTGAAGAGAAAGTAGAGCAGGAGGAAGCAAAGAAGATGAAACAAAAGATAACCTTAAAGGATGTGGTGGAGTGTTTACAAACTTTTGAGAGAGGGAAATCACCAGGAGTAGACAGATTGCCTATGGAATTTTGTGAGAAGTTTTGGGCATGGGTAGGGAAGAATATAGTGGAGGTGTTCAACAAAATAGTGGAAACAGGAGAGGCAAGGAAAGATTTAAAAATAGGTGGTGTGATCTTACTCTTCAAGAAAGGGGAGAACAAGCTCTTGAAAAACTGGAGGCTGATTGCACTCCTTAATATGAACTCTAAGTTAATGAGCAAGATGCTGGCTTTGAGGATGAGGAAAAACCTCCAGAAGATAATGCATGCAGACCAAGGGTAGCCAGTACAAGGTAGAAGGATCTCTGAAGGGATCAGACTGATCAGAATATATTATCTAGGAGAGGAAAACAAACACAGTCAAAGCATATAGCACACTTAGATTTAGAAAAAGCATATGACAGAATGAATCATGATTACATATTTGCAGTGGTAGGAAAAATGGGGTTCCCAGAGAAATGTATATGTTGGATAAGGTTATTGCATAGAGAAGCAAAGAGTTAAGTCCAAATTAATGGGCACCTAAGTGGGCCCTTTAAAATCCATACAGGAATGAGACAAGGGAGACCCTTGTCACCACTACTATTTGTGTGCAGCATGGAACCATTTGCACAAAGAATAAGAAAAGGCAAGGTCATAAGCCGAGTAAAGATACTGAGAGGGGGTGAGGTTTTCTTATATGCAATATAGGATTCTTATGCTTATCGGGGAGAGGGGAGGGAGAAACATCTTATAGTTGAGTAAATACAGTGATCAGCATCAGTTGCTTTAATTTTTGATGCTCTTCATTGATACATTCAGTAAAAAAGTTGCTCTGCACTAAATCTAGGCTGACAAAAGCAGTCTGCTCTTCTCATTATCATCTGTCTATTGCTTTTCTGATTTTATGCAAGATAATCATGCAAAGGAAAGCAGAAATGAAACCTTTTTTACAGACTGGAGCAATCATTCAAAATGCCTCCTTAAGGTTTTCACACTATGTATTACTGTTGTGCTGTTTGCTTATATAGCTGTTCCTAACAAAAAATAATTGACCAACCATATCAAGCTACTCTAATTTTTTCTACTTTTATTCTGAGATTCAAATGATACGTCAAATATTAATACTTGTGTATTATAGCCAACATAGCTTCTTCTGCCTCTGTCCTCATTATAGCATCAGAGTCCCCACCAGTAGTGCAATTAATAACATTATAATATTTGTCTTTCTTTATGTCACTCAAATATGGTTTACATTCAGTGCATCATTTTGTTTTTACTTAATAAAAATGTGCACTCTGTGCCATGAGTCTATAAGTAGAAACGTGAAAGAAGGGTGCTTTGTTTTTGAGCAGTGAGGTATAAGATAGTAGCGTTTTGGTGGTTCTTATTTCCATTGGCATTTTTTCACAGTGTTGGACCAGCTCCTAAAAAATCCTGTATCTTTCCTGGATATGTTTTGCCCTTACAGTAGACAGTTTTACTGTGAGCATTATCCTCATCCAAGATCTTCAGTAAGAATAGCCTTACTAACAAAGCAAATGATAAGCTTATGATATGCTCTCCGTTCCCTTTCTCTGTTCTAATTTCAATTCCTATTTTTTTAAACTGGTGATCAGAATGATAAAGTCTCACCAGTGACTTGTACAATGGCATTAATTCTTCCCTACCTCAATCATAAATATGTACATCCTAGGATCGTATTTTCTTTTTTCAGAACGACATCATATTGCTGGTGCACAGCTACCCTTCTGATTGTTTACTGTGCACAGGCCTTTTCAGTTGTTTTCAGTGAGGAGCTCTCAGCAGAAATAATTGGTATTAGACCCAAAGTAAATTACCTTCCACTTCATATAGCTGAATATAATTTCATTTCTTCTGTTCTCACGTTCTTTCTATATGATGACCTGCTTCTCCTCTGTATTGACGACTCACCAATTTGTATCATTTAGGAAATTTCATTAGCACGGTCTTATTCTTTGTGTCAAGGCCATTATGAAAATATCAAAGAAGATTGGCATGAAGACTAGTCATTGAGAAAATATAGTAGCAATCTCTCTTTAGCCTGAACCTTTCAGCATTACCCATTGCCATCTTCCCTTTAGCCAATTTCTTGCCAACCTTTCAATCTATATACTACTTCCTATCTTGTCCATCTTAACTAATTTCCCAGATGGCTTTCAGTTGCTTTCCTGAAGTGCAGGTTAATGCAATCTACTGAATTTCCTATTTATCTCTTTATATGTACAGAACACCAGGTAGAAAAAATGAGTGTAGATTTTTCTATACTTGCTTACCTCCTTTAGAGTAGCATGTATACTACAAAACATTTTCAGTGAATATTTTTTGGATTTTTTTAAAGAATGTGTTTCAGTTTCGCTTTGCTTCTTTTTATAAAAAAAGTTCTGACAGATGATTTTTCTGGCAAGAAATGTAATTATTTATCTGTAGTCTTACTTTAGGGACTATACCGTAGAATCTGAGAATCTTATATTAATTAAGGAATGTATTCCTATAAGATAGAAGATAATGTTTGTCTCCCTTCCCCACTCCCCTCACGCTTTAATAAATAGAAAACTAAAGCATAACACTATTCAATGACAAGGGAATCTGGTAAAGTTGAAAACATTATGTGAAGTTCAGTCTTAAATTCTAGGACTATCCTTCTTGTCTTGCCAGATTTGAGGAAACATCAAGCAAATAATAGTAAATGGTTTTTGTAGTAAAATAGTAAAAGTGATTTTGGTTTGTTTTGGTAATGGAAAATATGCACCAGGAACCTCATTCTAAGAGGTATTCTTATCTGACAGTGGAGCCAGAATGCTTCTACATACATAATAAAAAGGAGCCAACAAATTGAGCTTCCAGATGTGAAATGCTGAGCACTCAAAGTGCTGTGCAATATAACTTGTTTGTGAACAAGATCTAGTCAGAAAGAAACAAATTCTGTTTAAGTTTTTTGCTGTGACACATGCACTTGGATCTGTGCCTAAATGGGGGAAATGTTTGAGTGGGAAAAGTTTGTTCCGTCTTCCTAGCCACTCATTCCTTGTCATTTCCTCTTAATCTGCCAACATAATTGCTAATTAATGGCAGTAGTTTTGTGAAGTGAGCCTCTGTTAGTAGTTGGACTGGGATCACCCATAATTAACGAAAGTCACTGAAGAGCTTCTATAAAATGGTAAGGGTCAGTCATTTCTAACCTGGATTTAGACAATCTGATGAGACATGTAGACCACTGTTATCAAATTGTTTATATTGGGGGTGAGGGGTTCACCCCCATTTGAAGTTAGCATATTGTAAGTGCTTCATGGAGTTTCATAACTGCAGTTTGTGTATATAATTTATACATGTTCTTTCTAAGCAATCTCTTCCATTTCTTTTGCCTTTCCATAGTATATAAAAGTGAAATAAACATAATCCTTCACATCAATGTTCTCTCTTTAAAAAAACAAAACAAAACTGTTTCGCCCTGTCTCTGTCTCTGTTTTTCTCTCTCTCTCATTCTCTCAATTAAATTTCACTTTTTTCTAAGCATTTTAAGGAGTTCATTTTACACCCATGACCTTGTGCTGGTGTTATCCTTGCTGGTGTTTTCCTTGCTGTACATTTAATTTTCCTTGCTGTACATTTCATTTCACTTTCTAAGCTGTTTAATTACTGGGCATTGTAAATATCTAATTCTTGCTGAATTCCACTTTTAATCTAAGTTTTTAGTGCTCTAAAAACACAGAAATGTTTGGGAAAAATAAATTAGTCTCTTAGACTAATAGACAGCAGGGGCTGGAAGGAACCTCATGAGATCATAGAGTCCAGCTTCTTCCCACCCCCGCCCCCCGCCATAGGCAGGAAGTCAGCTGGGATCAAGTGAACCCAGCAAGAAAAATATCCAGACTTTTTTTAAAGAGTCCAGATTAGGTGCTTGCACCACCTCTGGGGGAGTCTTTTCTAGACCCTGGACACTTGCACCGTAAAGAACGTTTTTCTTATGTCTAGTCTAAATCAGCCTTGATGGAGTTTATGGCCATTAGACCTTGTTGCCCCTTGGGGACCTCTGGTGAACAGCTGTTCTCCCAGGTCCTGATGTATCCCTCTTATATAATTGTAGGCTGCTACCAAATCCACCCTGAGCCTTCTCTTTTATAGACTGAAGAGTCCCAAATCCTTCAACCTCTCCTTGTACGGTCTGCCCTCCAGGCCTTGGATCATATGAATGGCTCTCCTCTGGATTCTCTCAAGCTTTTCCACATCACTCCTGAAGTGGGGAGCCCAAAACTGGATGCAGTACTCCAGCTGTGGCCTCACCAAGGCAAAGTAAACTGGGAGGATGACATCCCTGTTTTTTGCTTGATGTGCATCGGTATATCAATGCCAGAGTTTGGTTTGCTTTTCCAGCTACAGCATCGCATTGGTGACTCATATTCATCTTGTGGCCAGTGAGGACCACAAAGTCTCTTTCAGTCGTGGCAATAGTCAGCATAGCACTGCCAATCTTTTAAGTGTGTTGAGGGTTCTTCCCACTGAGGTGCAGCACCGAGTGCCATGCATTTTCAAATATCATTGCCAAGGGGGGTGAAATGATGTCTGCCAGCTCCTTCAGGACTCTTGGGTGCATTGCATCTGTACCCACGGACTTGTGAACGTTCAGTTTCTCAAGGTGCTCCTTCACCTGATCCACATTAATTTTGGTCCTGCCACCCACTCCCAGGCTGGTTTGTGTCCTTTGGGAGGGTGATCCCCTCTTTCTCAAGGTGCTCCTTCACCTGATCCACATTAATTTTGGTCCTGCCACCCACTCCCAGGCTGGTTTGTGTCCTTTGGGAGGGTGATCCCCTCGGGAGGGTGAAAAACTGATGTGAAAAAGTCATTTAGGAGATTGGCCTTTTCTTGGGCATTGGATGTCAACTGCCCTGTTTGATCCTGCAGGTGCCCAATGCTATTTTTGTTCTTTTTTTGACTTACCACATATCTGAAGAAGGACTTTTTGTTGTCCTTGATCTCTGAAGCTAGCCTGAGTTTGGTTTGTGCCTTGGCTTTTCTGGACCACTCCCTACAGGTACAGGCAAGTGCTGAGTAGTCCTCTTTGGTGATGCTTCCCATTTTTCAGCTGAAGTAGACTTCTCTTTTGAGTTTAATGAGGTCCAACAGTTCCTTGTTCAGCCAACGGGGCTTCCTTGACCATTGATTACATTTCTTGTGAGATGGAATGGCTTTCCCCTGTGCCTCAAGGATTATGTTCTTGAGAGATGACCATTCCTCATGTATTCCCTTATCAAGGGGCCTATGGTCTCTAATTGCCTGACTTACCAAATCTCTGAGTTTGTGAAAGTCAGCCTTCCCAAAGTTAAGAATTTCTGTTTTACTGAGGGATTTATCTGCTTTTTAGTGAACTGAGAAGGTGACCAAATCATGGTCACTGTCACCAAGCTTCCCCTCAATCCTCAAAGCACTCACCAGGTCCTCCCCTTTGTCCAGGACCAGATCAAGCAATGCCTCTGCCCTAGTCGGCCCATAGACTTCCTGTGTTAGGTAAAGGTCATTGATGCAAGCAAGAAAGCTGTAAGACCTGTCAGATTTGGCCGTGCGCTCTTCCCAAGAGATGTCAGGGAAGTTGAAGTCCCCCATGATGATCATGCATTGACAGCGTGCAGCCTCAACCAGTTTGCTATTGAATTCCTGATCAATTTTTTCCTCTTGGTGGGGAGATCTATAGTAGACTCCTACAAGTATGTCACCCTCCCCATGTTCTCCCTGTATTTTGACCCAAAGGGTCCCAAGATGCCCTTCCTCGTTAGAAAACTCAATTTGCATTGAAGTGAACTGAACCTTGATGTAGACAGCAACGCTACCACCCATCTTCTCAAGACAGTCTCTCCTGTACAAGGTATAACTCTCCAAAATAACAGACCAATCATAGGTAGAGTTCTACCAGATCTCCGTTATCCCTACAAGGTCATAGTCTTTTTCATGTAAGAGAAGGTCCAGTTCCTCTTGCTTGTTTCCCAAGCTCCTGGTGTTCATGTATAGGCAGTTGCGTCTTCCATGAGAAGCCCCATGCTTCCCTATGGGGTGAGGTGGGACCTTTCCTTGGGCTGTCATCAGAGGAGGTTCCCTTGGGCTGCCCAAGTTATTAGCAATGTGACTGCCATGACCTGGGCTAGAATTGTTAATAGACAGCCCGTCCCCCACCGGTCTTAGTTTAAAGACTTGGTTCAAATTGTCAAATTAAGACTGGTTTGAGGTACACTCAGACAAGATGCTACTACTTATTGAAGGCAAGAACACAGCCTACTTGAAACACAACCAGAATCTAGCAGAAAGTTCCAGGGCTAAGCTGAAGCTCACCAGGGCAAAGGTACAGAAAACAGCCAGATGCTGCACAAACCAGTACTGGACTGACCTGTGTCAAGAGATACAGTTTGCTTCAGACAAGGAAATCTGTGAGTTATGTATGATGGCCTTAAGAAAGTTCTTGGCCCAGCTGCCACTAAAGTCACCCCCTCAAGTGTCAAGATGGCAAAGTAAAAACCACTGATAAGAAGGAGATGACCCACTGGGGCAAACATTACTTAGATTTTTACTCCCATGAAACAGACATTTCAAAACAGGCAGTGGATCAACTTCCAACTGTAAGTATACTGTTACAGCTAGACAAAGAACCTACAGTGGAAGAATTTAGCAAGGCCATAGACTTTAGCAAGTGGAAAAGCACCAGGGAGGATGGCAACCCAGCTGATATTCTCAAGTCTGGGAAGGCTAGCCTGCTACTATATCTTCATCAGCTTCTAGTGTGCTGCTGGAAAGAAAGTCAAGTACCCCAAGACATGTGTGATGCTAACATTATCACTGTCTACAAGAGAAAAGGAGACAAAGGTGACCACAACAACTATAGGAGCATCTCTCTCCATGTCACAGGCAAGGCTTTTGCCAGAGTCATCTTGAAATGCTTGCAACAACTTGCTGATCACATCTACCTGGAATCACAGAGCATGGAGATCAATAACGACATATTATCCTTATGCCAACTGCAAGAAAAATGCAGAGAAAAAAATAAGCCATTTCATGTGATACATAAACCTCTTAGTTCAAAAGCAATATCTTCTATTAGGCCAATTAAATAGTAGCAAAAAAAATCCTTTCTTGGCAAGCTTTTGGGCACAAACTCCCTTCTTCAGACTGAGGAGGAATCAAAGATTGTAAAAGCCCTGTTAGGTAGAAGTGAAACTCCAATTTGCTTAGGGGATATAAAAAATGGAAGTTTATTCCCCTGGGTATTTCTGAGTCCTTTTGTGAGTGTTGCTCTTTGATGTGTAGATTAGGCTGTCCTCTTCACTGGTGGTATCCAATGTCAGAGGTAGACAGGGAGGTGAAAAATCTCCCTGAAAAATCCTTGTTGTATATAGCATTTCTCGACCTGAAGAAAACCTTTGACACTATCAGTAGAGCATGTTTATTCAAGGCCCTGGTAAAGATTGGATGCCCCCTAACATTACTCAGCATGATATGCTGCATGAAAACATGTAGACCACTAGGGGTGTGCAAAGTGGTCCCCATTCAATTCAGATTTGGATTTGGCCTGAATCAGGGACAGTGATTCAATCAGTTGATTCAGATCAGTGTCCCTGATTCGATTTGGCCAAATATGAATTTGAATATTTGATGCTGATTCAGAGAATCAGCAATTTGGACATAGACACAGCTTTAAAAGTGTTTTTTACATACCTTGAGGTAGTAGGTGAGGCTCATGATCGCTTTGATGCTGGGGCACATGGAGCATCCCACAGGAGTGTGCGGGGACCCTCCATGTGCTCAGGGGTGAACCCAGAAGTGGACCAGAACTACTTCTGGTCCACTTCCAGGTCTGCTGGGTAGTGCACTGGGGGCCCCCACACCCTCCCACCTTGACGATTGGCCACAGGGGGACCCCGGGTGCCCCCCCCCAGACCCAGGAGGCACCAGTCACTGAGCCATGGGGGTGCAGGGGGGCCCCCAGTGTGCTCCCTAGTGGACCTGGAAGTAGACTAGAAGTGCTTCTGGTCCACTTCCATGTCTGCTTCTGAGTGCACTGGGGAGCAGCCCTGTGCTTCTATGGGACACTCCATGTGACCCAGCAGCGCAGCATTCATGAGCCCCTGCTACCTAGAGGTATGTAGAAAAAACATTTAAGGCTGTCTCTATGTCCAATTGCCAAATATTTCTGAATCTCTCCGAATCGATTCAGAGGGTTCCAATTCAATTTGGAGAGATTAAAGGGTCCTCTGATTTGATTCAGATGTAGAGATTCAGCCACCAAATCAGGTGAATCTCTGCCAAATTGAGTCAGGGACCAAAGCTTCACACAGCCCTACAGACCACAGTTAGGTTGATGGATCAACCTCTGACAAGTTTGAGATGAAGAATGGAGTGAAACAGGGTTGTGTTCTGGTGCACACACTCTTTGGGATCTTCTTTTCTATGCTGCTGCACTATGCTATTGATGCTTTGGAGGAAGATTTGATCTTCACACAAGATCAAATGGCAAAACTCAACAATCTATCGCATCTAAAAGCCAAGAAAAGAAGTGAGGCACATACTTATTAAGGACCTCTTTTTTGCTGCTGATGCTTCACTCACCACCCATGCAGAAGGACAACTACAAATACTCATGAATCATCTCTCCCACGCTTGCACAATGTTTGCCCTGACCATCTGCATCAAGAAGACCATGGTCCCAGGACAGAGTGTACACTAGTTACCATCTATCAGCCTTGACAACACACCTCTCAATGCAGTGAACAAATTCTACTATTTTGGATCCACAGTGAGAGACAACCTATCACTGGATGATTAGTGCATTGGAATGTGTGGAAGGAAGCTATCACTTTCAGTAAGCTCTCCAAATGAGTATGGAACAATACAAAGCTTACAATAAAAAATAACCCACTTGTGTATAAAGCCTGAGTCCTCAGTGTCCTTATATAGAGCAGTGAGACATGGTCAACACATGCATATCAAGAAAAAAAGCTGAACAGCTTCCATGCTGTTTATGGCACATCCTTGTCTTCAAGTGGCAAGACAGAATTACTAACACAGAGGAAATTGCCAAAGTCAGCCTGCCAACCATCACTGCACTACTCAAACAGCAATGTATGCTGGTTTGGCTATCTTCACAGGATGGAAGATGGGTGCATCCTGAAGGACATCCTGTATGGGCAAACTGCAGCTGGGGAAAGGAGAGTTGGGCACCAAAAGTTGTGCTTGAAAGACACGTGCAAGAAGAATATGAAGGCTTCTGGAACTGACCCAAACCTTTGGGAGGCCTTAGCAGGAGACAGGACAAAGTGGCACTCCCTTCACAATCATGGAGTCCAACATCATGATGGAAAATGGTAACTTGAATTACAACAGAAATGTGACCAAAGGAAAAAGCCTGTCACTACAGTAGCCCCTAAATGCCATGTAGATCCATGACCAACATGGCAGGACCTACAAGGGTAACGTTGGTCTTTACAGCCACAAGAGGAAATGTACCACCAGTCAGTAGAATAGCTTCAGTTTCCACCATCACTCGCTTATGAATGTATGCCATAGGTCACTGTAGTTTTGAATTGCCAGCGCTTAAGCAGCTCAAAAGTGTAGGAAGTAGCACCAGTCCTTCCAACATCAGTTTTTCAGCTGGTATTTTTGCTTCTTTGCCATCTACTGAGTAAAGCACATGCTAACTATAATTTATGTGATTTCATTAAGCAAAATCCATGTATATTACATTCATAAACTGAATTATATTGGAAGACTATTCACCATTTTGCAGTACATCCCCAATTTTACAAAAATTCTGATTTATTTAATTAGAGTCTATTTTTACTGTCATCATTGTATTAGCTTTCTTCTTTACCTGATAAACAGTCTTTCCTTCATCTTTCCACTGATTTTTTTCATTCTGATTTGTGTAAAACACTTCTTGCTCATCACTTTAAATCAAGTAATATATCTAGACATTAATCTGTGGACTGGATGATACACAACCCAGACTATACACAAACTTCTCTAAGAGTAATCTATTGCTTCCCACAAAAGGTTTGAATCCTTTCACAAAACAAAAACTGTCCCTTTATCCATCCTCAATCATCTAAAAAAGTTTGGATACTGTCTTATTCTCAAATTTTGAAGCTGTATTTCATCCTTCTGATTTAGCTGCCTAATGCTTGCCTTCTTCTCTTGGAGGATGGACATTCTGCATGCCGATGAAAGTGATAGATTAAACACCTGGAATGATTTATTGAGACATTAGATTCCTTCCAGCTCTCACTGGCAACTATCACTTTCTTTCCATAAAAGCTATTCATTCCATTGGGTCTTCTTTACAGAATTTAGTCAGCTTGCAGAGCTTTTTGAGGTACTGAATGTCCCAGCACTATGTATTACCTTTTTATCTAGGTTTACAATGGGAGAAAATATTCCATAAAATATCCCAGGGAATAGTAAAATGTTTGAATGTAGCAGCCCAGGGACCCTGCTAATGCTGGATATTTATGTCTTTTACTGAACTGTGCATTGTTTTTTGATTGTGTGAATTGTGCAGAATTGCCACATCATTGCAAATCATTTATGATGTGTCATGCCTGTATCCTGTTGTGGATTAACTCTTTTTAAAACCCACATTAAATATTTCTCTGCCTAGTTAGAGCCATGCCTTTATACATACAAACCAACTGGCAAGCTACTTGCATTTGGACTCTAGAGAGATGAAGTACAAGTAAATGAGCCTGTCATTCCTTACACTGCAAAATACAAATGAGAAAAATAAAGGTATCCAGTGACCATTTTCCACATACCTTGTTTTCTTAGAAAATATTTACCAGGTGGAGTTGATTTACTTAAAGCCAATCTCCTTCCAAGAAGAGCAAAAGTAAATAAATGCAATCCACGCCATTAACAAGCCCTGAAGATATTATCACAGCATGGCATTCTAGCCATTTATGTTATACAGATGCCTGCTTGGAATGTAAACTACAACTGCTGCAGAGAGATGTGGGTTGTAAGTAAAATGATCTGTTCTTATTTCTGATGCTTACATGTAAATAAAGTTTTAAATCCTTTTATTTTTTACCAGGAGAGTGATTTTCCCCCTCTATGTAGCTCTGTACTCTGATTTATTTTTCCCATCAAGTGTCTTGCAGAATAACTATTTTAAAAAGTACTGACCTGCATGAGCTATATAAGAAGTATTATGATCATAAACAATGGCAAAGGTGCTCCATGAACCTGAGTAATTAATTTAAACCTGGCTATAAGTTTTGAGACAGCTGTTAAATAGTCAAAAAACCATGGTACAAATGACACAAGGTAGGCTTTGAATTACAAAAGCAGAAGTTCAAAGTTTCGATAAAAGATTTTTTTCCCCACAAACTCAAGCATTTTGAAACATTAACAGTTGGGACTCCTTCCAAATATATATGAAGCTGGTATTGACCTCACTGAGTTCTGGATCAGGCCCTTGCAGAGTCTTATGAACTCATCTGTTTTAAAAGTACAAACCTGAAATACCATATTTACTCAAATCTAAGATGAGGTTCCCAATCAGCATGCAAAAAAAGCGTCTTATCTTAGATTCGTGTACAAAGTGGGGTGGAGGGGAGGAGGGCAGGCAGCTGGTGAAGCTCTGGTTCTGGCCCTGAGCCCAGGTTGGGGCCAGAGTCAGACCCACAGCAGCCACCTGCCCACACCACTTACCCTGTGCAGCTTCTGCCCCACTCTCTTTCCCCTTCCTCATAACTTACTGCCAGGTGTAGCTTGGCTCCAGCTCAGGTTGGGTTCCCTTCAAGCATGGAGCATGTGGAAACAACCCCTGCCTGGTGAATCAGCAGTGCTGACACTGCTGCATGACCTAGCAGGGGCTGCTCTTCCATGTGTTATGCTCCATGACTCAGGAGGAAACAGAGCCCAAACAATGTTTGACAGTAAGGAATGGGAGGGGGAGAAATAGGTAGAGACTGGGGGAAATGGGGGTGGGGGAAGGAGCAGAGATTGTGGGGAGTGGGTGGGAAGAAGGTCAGAAGCTATTAGGAGCTGGGGGGGGTACAGGTGGTGAGGGGGCAAAGGCTTCAGGGGGAAGGCTTCAGGGGGGGATCCAGAACTCAGTGAGGTCAATACCAGCTTCATATATATTTGGAAGGAGTCCCAACTGTTAATGTTTCAAAATGCATTAGTTTGTGCGGAAGGGCAAGGGGACCACCTGACCCTCCCAGCCACCTGAACCCCTGGCCACTGCTTTTCCTGGTGTAAAAATGGGTGGGGTAGGTTTGCAAATTGAAGACAACACTCTTGATAATTAGATTCTATACCTGGAAAATTATAACAAATTTATATATATTTCCATATATAGAATCTAATTGTTGTGGGGTAGTCTTAAATTCAAGTAAATATAGGAAACTTCCATCTACTATTAACTTCAGCGTTAGGGATCCTACGGAGTTCTGGTTTTTGTAAGTTGTAAAAAGAGCTAAAAGGGAATCTTCCTCTCCCATCCCCTCCCCCAAAAGTTGAGAACAGAAATCATCTTGATTGAAATTAAATATTACAGGTGTGAATTCTTCATAGGAGGAAAGTTGTGAAAAAATCTATTTTGTAGGAGTAAAATAATTAGACACTAACGTAACAGTGAATAGAAGAGGATTTCTGCACATCAGTTTTGGTTTTTGATGATGGACTGCAAATTACACACACGTGCACACACATGTGTAATGCAAATTACAATAAATGAGAGACGAAACACTCCTTGCTCTGGGTTTTGATTCCTGTTACCGTAATGCCATCTCAGTAAGAACAATATAAATAAAAGTCATGTTCATCCTCTCCATATTCTGGGGTGGACCATGTTCAGCCACAGCACCCGAATAAAAGTAATGTAAACAGAGACAGCAGTTTTATGAGAAAAATGCTCCTGCCATCCTCCAACAAATCTCAGATGAGCAAGTAATAGAGGCAGGCACAAAGAACTGCTACAAGTTGTTCCATCAAACTGGTTAGTGCTACTGATGTTCATATAATTCACAGAAAAATATTATGTCCCCTGTAGAATTATTTGACCTTGTATAGTCCTACTCTCAGGAAAAACACGTGCACTTTTTCTTAGAAATCAATATCTTGGGTCCCCTTTCCCTTCTCCACCTCTTCTCACATTTAAGGTTTTGGAGTTATCAATAATAACACACAGACACATTGCATTTCTTTCCTACCACTAACGATGTGGATGTAGCTGCTTCATAGCACATTCCATGCCTTTGCCTGTTTCCTGCCCAGTTTTTCCTTCTCCTTCCCCATTCCCTTTCAGGATCCAACAAAAGCAAAAACAACATTATGCAATAAATTCTGTATGATGCTAAGTATATGCATATATATATAAATATTAGTGTAAATATTCATATATTTCTTTTTGTATGAGTGTCCTTTTTTTGTTTTGTTTAGAAAAATATAAGCTTTTTGTTACTGTTTACTGTAGAAATCTTAGTATCATAGAAAAAAATATGGTTGGAAGGAACCTCAGGAGGTCATCTAGTCTAACCCTCTGCCCAAAGCAGGGTCATCCCCAACTAGACCATCCCAGCCAAAGCTTTCTCTAGCCAGGTCTTAAAAACCTCCAAGGATAGAGATTCCACAACCTCTCTGGGTAACCTGTTCCAGGGCTTTACTGGAACAATAAAGTTTTTCTTAATATCTAACCTAAACCAACCTTGCTGCAACTTGAGACCATTGCTCCTTGTTCTGTCATCTGTCACCACTGAGAAGAATCTAGTCCTCTTTAGAACCACCTTGCAGGTAGTTGAAGGCTTCTATTAAATCCCCCTGTAGTCTTCTGTTTTCCAAACTAAATAAACCCAGTTCCCTCAATCTCTCCTCAGAAGTCATGTGCCCCAGCACCCTAACTATTTCCATTGCCCTCTGCTGGACTCCACTGAACTCTACAATTTGTCTACATCCTTTCTGTAGCACGAGGCTCAAAACTGTACACAGTACTCCTGATGTGACCTCACTAGTGTTGAAGAGAGGGGAATACATAATCACTTTCCTTAATCTGCTGGCAATGATCCTACTAATGCAGTCCAGTATGCCATTAGCCTTCTTCACAACAAAGGCACATAATTATCTGTGTTCAATCCCCAGTGTCTTAATTTTGCATCTCTCCAGGTTTTCCTTTCAGGTGTTCAAGTTTTAGCTCACCTGATACTAGCTTATGGAATGGCTTGTGTAGCTAAGGAAGCTATCCTGAAGCAGTATGCTTCATACAGCACTCTACTAAGATACCCAATGTATGGTGTCTCTGACAACTGGGAGACAGTCAAACTCAGATAACTGTTTGATATTCCTTATCTTCTTCAACTGAACATGTAGAGTTTAGGGAGGCTGCTTCAAAATCCTATCCTCCAGAAGCAACAGCCTCAGTGATGTCTTATCATCAAAGTGTCTCAGATTTTCTTTACAGATGAAGCCTTGTGATGGAATCCTATATCATCCAGAAGCACCAGCCTCAGTGATATCTTAGTATCAAAGTGTCCCAGATTTTCTACAGAGATGAAGTCTTGTGACCTCATGACTATATTTAAAACAATTTACCCGATTTCACGTGAATCTGCTATAGGGTGGATTGCTAAAGATGTGCCATCCCCATCTATTTGCTGAAGCTGAGAACTATTTAATTTGGTTTGAAAGGTTTTCTCCATACTTGTCCAAATACTGACAGCCACCACCATGGTGATATATTACATCAATAACCAAAGAGGAGATTGACCTAAACACAGCCATGTCAGTAAATTACCCTGGTCTGGAAGTACAGAATAAGTCAATATCTCACTCCTGTACCTTTTCATCTACAAAGGAAAGACAATATCTCATCAGGCTTTTTGCTCAAACTTTATAATCAATAGCATGATCAGTCCCTCAAGGAAATATTCCTTTATTTCACATCTTTCAAGTGAGGCAGGCCCTAGATTAATCCCTATGGGTGAGTACAAGGGTTACGTTTTTATTGGTGGAATCATAGTGCTACTGGTAGAAACCCAAAATGTTCAAGCATTCTAACAGCTTCTACCAAACCAAAAATGGCAGTTCCAGTAGAAATGTCTATCAGCTTTGATAAGGGAAGAGGAGCTTCTATTGGAGAAACAAATGTGTGTACACTTACATCTCTTCTAGATGACTCCACAGTGCCCTCTGGCAGCCCAGAGTGCATTACTCTACCATTCCTCCCCTCCATAGAGAGTCTGCAATTTAGTTGGACTCCACTGCTCTGGCCAAGCACAGAACAGACCTCTCCTGCCAGCTTTGGGGCTGTGCAGTGGACAAACCTGAACAAACCCTCTGCCTGACCTAGAGCAGGCAGGAGAAACTGACCCAAAAGCACCAGACCCCTGACCTACCTGCACGCCCCTGGTATGACAACTGAGAGGGAGGGAGGGGGTGTCGTGTGAAGGGAGGAATGTTCTGCTGGGATAAATCATCCCTGACCTGTTCCCTCAGGTGCAGAGAGACAGGGGAGCCTACAAAGGAGGATGAGGCTCCCTGGATCCCTGGATGGATGGTATCAGCAGCACAGGCTGTCTGCAGAATATTCATCCAGGCTTGTAATGCTTGAATGGTGCTCTACTTACAGGGTTTCCAAGTACTCAGACTAAACTCCTAAATGTCCATCAGTTCATCTGAATGCTTATATGAACCCTATGTCACAATCAGAGAATGAGATTGATAAATGTTTCAGAATAATCTCTAGGGCAGACAAAATCCAGCATCCAGCAGATGCTTTTCACATAGGCTGGGGTCAAGACAAGAGCTCTTTTTTTCAATTTTTCTATTAGTCTATTACTCCAAGAAGTCATTCAGAAAACCTGATAAAACAGGTAAGATGTTGCTGACAGTTCTGACCTCATTTCATTAGTTTTGGTTCTCCAACTACCAAAAACTGGTACTGAAACACAAATCCTGCTTTTTCAGCTAATAAAACTCTTGGATATGTCAGGGTGAGAATTTACACACAGATCGGCTCAGACTGCCTGCTTAATTGCTAGAAAGTTCAGAACATGAACTGGAGACTATTCTGTTGAGAGCCAAAAGGTCCTAAGGGAAAGCAGGATGTCTTTCAACAGACAAGGCTGCCAATTACACAGAAGAGATTCTCCATTGGAACAGCTCAAAAGGGAATTGAACTAAGGGAGCCTCTACTTTTGTTAGGACCAAAACTTTCCTAAGACATTAGGTTTGGAGAAGAGAGAGTATTCAACTCTACCCTTACTTAATTTCTGGCTTAATTCTAATTTTGAAGAGGACAAATTTTCCTTTCTGACATCCTCAGTCCCACCTACATAGAGATTTGTAATTCAGGCTTTATCCTGGTGAACAGATTCAACCTGAAATGCTTGCCAACTTTAATTTCAAAGTGTAAAACATTATTTTTATTCAAACAAAAGCAACAAAGTACATCAAAAAGAGGATTCTTTCTCGTTTTATTTTTTCTTGAAGTTTAAAAATAGCCAAACTATTTATTTTTTCAACTTTGTAAAGTATTTAAAGGCTTAGAATTTATATGCCAATCATGTTTCAGCTTCTAGTGAACTTTAACAGTAAAGTTATAAACCCCTGAAAAACAGGGTTTATAACAAAAGTGCTGACACAGCATTAGCTATCCCAATGTGAAGAGTGTGCATATAATCTCTGCTTGAACTAAGAACAAGATTGAACATTAGGTCAAATGAGGATATTTTAGCTTCCATAAAATCCAAAAAAAAAAAAGATGCAAGTCTGCAACTGTGAGAGAAAGATTGTCTAGTGTGACTAGGCAATGTTCCAGTTTTATAAAAAATAGAACATCCATATAGAACCAGCCCTGTCACTGATTTATGACATGGCAATTCTTTCTATAATCTAGAAGAATAAATTATGCTCCTGATCAGAATGATGTGGGTCAGTCTTGGGTCCTGATTCTGAACTCATTGGCACAGCTGTCTTTTGGAAGTAAGTCCAGGGAAGAAAAGGTATCGACTCTGGTGTAAATAGAGTAGTAGAGATTAGAATAAAGTCCTTCACATTTTAATTTATGTTTGTTGAAATTAGACAAATGCCCCAGATCTTTCACTGTTCCAGAATTCTGCTCAGTGGGAGATGGGGGCAAAATATTAGCTCATTGCAGGAGAAACCAAGGATATTAACAGTGTATACATTAAACAAAATATCTGGAGGTCAATGAGAAAAGCCAAAATAACATTTTAACATCCACAATCACATTCATTTTGCAATTTTATGCAGATGGCTCAAAATCTTAGAGAAAAGGTATGCATCTACACAGAGCCATACAGTGACTTTGCTATGGTGCCATGCTCTAGTACTTCCCTTTGGAAGTACTAAAGCATGGTGCAGTATGGATAGTTACTGAATTGTGAATGTGGTGCATGAGTAAATTTTGTCACTACATTGTCATAATGGCGTGCTATACTCGGGGAATGTGCTGCTATGACAATGTAGCTGGCAATCACGTATAGATTGCTATGTCACCGTAGCGTGCCATACAGTAATGTAGTACATTGCTACCTCACCGTAAGGCGATGTGTAGATGCACCCAAGGAGGAATAGGAAGAGAGTAATAACCATGATAGAAGGTGATTCAGTTTCTTGTTATATTGGTTTCAGTGAATTTTCATATTTCAACAAGAAGAAAACTAGTTGAAAGACAACTGAAGAATTATGTCAGGCATTCCTTACTCAGTGGGGTGTCAGGTTCAGAAAGGTTAGATATTAGATTTTCACTCACACCCAGACTGCTCCCATATTGGACATCTGTAACATCCTAAAGTGAGTGATAAAAATGTTGGAGATTTGTGGACTGGCTGTTTATCACCTCTTCTTGAAGAGATATAGTATAACAGCTTTGAGAAAAATAATTTGACAAGTGTAAGGAGAATGACAGAAAGAAGAGAGATTCTACTTTCATTGTTTCCATGGTATTCTGATGACTGTAACTCAGGGGTGAACAAAATACAGCCATGGGCCAGATCCAGCCTGCCAGGCCATTCTATCCAGCCTGCAGGGCCCCTAAAAAATGTAGAAAATGATTTCTTACCTGTCCCTGGCTGCTTGTCAAAGATGACAAGGTGCCAGTAGCAGCAGGACCCAGAAGGAGCTGGTGGCAGGACTCAGCAGTGGTAGGACCCAAGGGCAGCAGCAGCAAGGCCCTTCTGGCCCCACACCACTCCCATCCCCCAGCTAGAAGCTTCTGCCTAGTGGAGGCTTCTGGCCCAGGACCCTGTGATTGTTCCCCCACCCTCCCTTCCTGTATCCAAGAGGGAAACTCAGATAAGAACAGGCAGGAGGTGGGGGGAGAGAATTGGTGGTGCAGCATGAGCCAGCTCAGCCTGGCTGGCACCACACAGTTCCTGCATGCATGGCTGGGACTAGCCAGTAAAAACAGTAGCATAATGCTGCAGGAGCCAGCCTGGCCCAGTCAGGCCCCCATGGTTTCCGGCTGGCTTCTGCTGCACTGTATGGTCTCAGCTGTGCAGCTGGGAACTGCATGCTGCTGGCTGGGATGGGCTGGCTTCTGCACCACATAGTTCCAAGGTGCATGGCTAGGACCACACTGCATAGCAGGAGCCAACCAGAAACCATGGGGGGTGAGCCAGTTTGTGGTGGCTCCTGCTGCATCCTGCAGTCCCAGCCATGCAGCTGGGAACTGCATGCTGCTGGAGTGGCTGGTGGGCAGGTGGGTGTGGGGGGAGCAGTGGTGGTGAGCAGGGAAGGAAGAGAAGTATCAGGGGAAATGCAGTAGTGGCAGGCAGGAGGGGAGTATAGCAGTAAGCGGATGGGACCTGGGGCCAGGGCCAATGGCAGTAGGAGCCAGCTGGGAACCAAGGGGGCTCAGCTGGCTCCTGCTGTTTTCTGCAGTCCTGGCCATGCAGCTGGAAACTGCACACTGCCAGAGTGCGGGTAGGTATTAGGAGAGCTACGGCAGTGGGTGGGAAGGTAGAGAAGAGAAGTGGCTGTGGAAGGGCAGCAGCAGCAGGTGGAGGGGGAAGTGCCAGACAGGAGCCTAGGGCCCATGCCAGTGCCCTGGGGCCAGCAGGGGCCCAGTGCAGGGCAGCAGGAGCACGGAGCCTGGGCTGGCAGGTGCTGTATGGTACTTGGCCAGTTTCACAACTCCCCCTGCTATTGGCCCGGCCACGTGCAGTCATGGGGCTCACTGGGACCATGCACCACCGGGGGCCTCCACCTGCCACAGGCCATAAGCATCCTGAGTTCTCACTGCCTGCTGCTGCTACTGTTGGTGGGGGCTGTGCACAATGTGGGAGGAGGACATGTTTGTAGTGGAGGTCCCACACCCATGCCCCACACCCACACCCCCTCACACACCTAAGCCACCCTCCCCTTCCACACATGCCACCTTCCCCCCCAAACCCCACACATTTATCCACCCCCCAAACCCCGCACACACATCCACACACATACCCACACCCTCCCCCATACCCTACATACACACATAACCACACACCCACACCCATAGCCCCCACAAGTCCTGTACTCACTCATACATACCCCCATACCCCTGCATACCTGCTCCACAATTTACAAAAGTAAGACTTCATTTTAGGCTATTATGCAATCACCTCTATGTACATTGCACAAACCCATATACATAAGGACAAAATATTTTTTGAAATCAAATTAAAGTATGTTGTTTGATTTTTAGAATATAATTTGTTTTTTTCTGGTTCCAAGATGGTAAATGTCTTAGCCAAAAGGAGAACTTCTGGGGGCAAGGGGAGGGCCGTCTGGTGGCAAAGGTCAGGGATTAGGGGGCAGGATTTCTGATTCCAAGATGGCAACCAGGGGATGGAGCACCAGTCAAGGCGCGAGGCTACCCATGAAGCCCTCTACAGCTTGCCAAAACTTGTTAAGTGGCCCTCCAGCTGATATAATTGCCCACCCCTGCTCTAAGTATATAAAAAGAGCTGCTTATAACAGTATAAAGCTCTGACCAGAGTCTCGAAGCAGCCATTAAAAACAAAAACAAAACAATTGGTCAGATAAATATTTCCTTCTTTCACTCAAAAGGCAGTTTTTTCAACCTACATTTACACTGTTCTCAGGTAGGAAGACAGGTAATATTGGATCCTTGCTAGCCATAAGTCTAATAGCTAATTATTTTCATGGTTAACATATATGACTTGAAATGTATGACTTGAAATTATTGACCTGGAAAATGTTCACTTTTAACCTTGGTAGAGACAGTATTAAGATATTATTAATCTTAATTAGTAAGATTAAAATCAAGATATCATTATGCATGAAAAGGACATTTTAAGTCATTTTAGAGATTTCTAAAATTAATTAGTTGTAAGTTTTCCTCTTTGAATGCCATCTAGTCTATACTGATGGAAGGATATGAAAAATGGTTCTAGTAAAATGTTTGAAAATACTCTAAAACATCCCTGTAAGAGCATTTTGATATTTATGCCTTATGGATTATATATGGAAGGCAAACCATCTTACTAAGTGGAAAGAGACTGGATTGAGACTTAGATCTAACTTGTTTTCCTGTCTCTGGCCTGCTGGGTGATAGTAAGCAAGTCATTTAATTTTTTTGTTTGTATCTTTAAAATGGGGATTCTGAGTCTTGCTGTATACAGTGTTTTGTGATATATGGAAGAGCTAGATATTATTATGCAGTTACTGCCTGTTGGCTGGGTGTAGCATTGTCTTTTTTAGTGGCCTTCATTTTGGGAAATATCCTATATAACTCCTTGCTTCATCACTCATGCAGAGTGGAGCCATCCATCCTAAAATTATTGCCAACGCATTTTGAAATACATTATTATTCTTTTTCAACCTTTCCCAAAAAATAACTATTAGAAAAAAATGTCATAAGGAGTCCTCTTATTTAAAATGATTGGATTACTAGCTATTGTCTCAAATTAATCATCAAGGCCAATTTCTATCAGATCATCTACAGGTCTCTCCAGGTGCAGCCTTTTTCTTATAATACAGTCACTCCTATTGGTGACTGAACCTCTTGAAATATAGTTTTATTTCTGAGTCAATATGGTTTTAGGCTGGGATGGAAACCAGTCTAATTTCACCCTATTTTTGGACATAAACAAAAACCCTACTTTTCAGAAGCTAGAAACTTGTTATCAACTTAGTAACCTTTTTCTCCCTAAACTAAGAGAAGAGGACAAATCATATGAAGGTGCTGAACTAACTAAATATGACAAAAAAACTAAGATAATTAATGCGATTCTCCCAAGGTGATTATTAGGACACCTGTATTAAAAGTTTGGCAAAGTTAGAATTAAACTAAAAATCATCTCAGTGCAGTTTTGCACATGCAAGTGCCACAGTGCTGGATATTTTGGAAAGTGCCCAGCGCTAAGACACTCCAGTTGTATAAGTGGCAAAATGTGCACCGGTACTAGGAAAATGGTGGCTGTGCACTTCTGAAGTAAAACACATGGAAGGTGCTTTAATTGAAAAGCTCATCACCACCATCTTCTGCATGCTGACACACACTTTGCCACTTATACAACTGCACGCGACACAGTGCAGTGTGCGTCAGCTCTGAAGTGATAGATCTCTGGTGGCAAATCTCCAGTGCATCGTGGAACCAAAAATTATGTGTATAAATGCCCTAAGTTTTTGCAATCAAAACCTATGCTTCACAGTGGATGTGGAATCTAAAGGATAAATTTCAATCACTGCCAGCAAATCCATGTAAAACTAATCTTTCCTTAAACCAACTTTATTCAAACTTGTGACCCTTCACAAGAATTGTGAAGGAGCGTTAAATGTGCACCCAACATTTTGTATAAATATTTACACAAATAAACTCAAGAGCTCCACACTTGTTTGTTTAGTTTTTGTTTACTAATTTTTTTGAAAGATGAAGAACCATTTATAAGATTTTTCTTTAGGGAAAATTTTGCTTTCATATATAAGTAGATTTAACTAAGATGATTTAGGGCTGGCCTTGGTCAGAATATAACTTTAAATAGTTAGCAAGCATTTAATTTAACCTGGAGTAATTACATATCCAGGTGATTGCATCTAGCAAGTTGGAGGATGAAGGATATCTCATATCCTTCAAGGTGCTGGGGCCAAAGTTTGGGATAAAGGACCAAAATCAGAGGTGCAAGAAAATTATCAGTAGAGAAATCATATTTATACTATACAAACTACATTGTGATCTATTTTCCCAGGCACAATTATTAAATGATTTTCCTGTGTTCCAAAAGTTAATTGGAGCTCTTTGTCTTTTATGTACCATCACTAATAATAAAGATACTGTAGATTAAAACTAGCTGAAGCTGGACCTGAGGATGACAGAGCTGATGGTGGTGGATAGAAGAAATAATTGTGAAGAGTTTTCAGGTGCTGCACAGCGTACTCAAAATGAAGACACATACAAAGAGGGTGTATTTACACATACATTTGGTCTGGTCTAGGTTTACTCTGGTGTAAAATACTCTGGAGTAAGTGTTTTTGGGCAGGCATCTACACATGGGGGAATTATGGAGCAGATTTGCTGCTCTATGCACCAAGTTTCCTGCATCCCTGCAATGGATCTCTGCCACCACAAGGGGGGGAGAGCTCTAGGCTCCCCTTGGGTGCTAGCCCAGGGGCTGGCAGGGAGCATCAGGCCAGGAGACAGCTGTTTCCTGGCCCTGGGGGACTGCCTGCTGGAAGGGTGGGGACAATGTCTCCCTGCCCCAGCAGCAGGGAGCTCCTGGCCCTGGCTGTCTGACTTTTATATTTGCAAATCTGTGTTTTCTGTCCTCTCTGATTAGCATAAAGACTTCTTCCTATACTAGATGATGATGACACAGCCTCAGTTGTCACCACCTGCATCACCTTTTTCTGGACTATAGCAAATGTAATGTATCTGAGCAGCCCCTAAGTATTTTTGGGTGTAAACTGAAGTTATTTATCAGAGGAAAAAGCACTTGAAATGGCATTAATTTACACTAAAAACACTTTAGCATTAATTTTAAAAAATGTATTATTCGACTTTGTAATTCAGCATCTTTGCTTGAAATAGTATACAGTAATAGAAGTTAGTTTATAGCTGTTTCGTGTAAAATAGAGGTAAACAGCAGTGAAGTGCTGTTGATAGACATATTGACATATTTTCCTTTCAACACTCTTCAAAACCGAGAAATATACCCTCTGGTGTTTCAGTTAGGCAGGAGAAGTGAACCTTGATCTTTTCCTTTATATTTCAGCCAAGTTAACAAATGGGTAAAATTATTTTAGCAATAACTCTTCACTTTTCACCTCTAAGAGATATAAATAAGTCTTAGATATATTTTTATGCTCACCCAAAATTATCATCCTCAAATTCTCTGTAACCCATTGTGAAGAAACATGGGCAATAAATAAAACACTCACCACAGGGAAGGAGTCTGAAGTGGGGAGGGACGCGAGAACAGGAGGACAGTGGTGCTTCCGGAGCAGCTTCTCTGTAAAGATACAGCGACCCCGAGAGGGGAGGGGCAGGGCACAGGAGAAATGGATGCCAGAAGACATCAGAGATCAGAAAGCTCGGGAAGAGGGTGGGGACAAAAAGACCCCTGGAGGACCAGTTTGAAGAGAAGAACTTGAGTAGAGCTAATTAAGCTGGAAATTGTTGGTGAAGAAAATCCTTGAAACGTAATCCTAAAAATGAGAGAGGAAGTAAGGGGAGGAACGCGGGTGTCAGTGGTGATACTGGGACAGCGGGTCTTGTTCTTGTTTATTTATCGGACTTGGTTGTGAGCCAATTGGGTTTTATATTAGAGAAGAGACACTGGGAGACGATGACCCTCACAAGACTGTGATACTGTGAGTTCTCGGGGAAGGGAGACCATGCCCAGAGATGGAGAAATAAAATAAATAAATAAATAAAACACTGTGTGTTATAAATGGGAATGAATATGAGTGCTATGTGGGCATTGTAGCTGTTAAATTAAAATTATACCCAAGTTGGATTCTGTTTAAGTTCATATTAAGACCTAATTGATGTAGCGAAGCAATGACAGTCTTTCAAACAGGAAGTTGATTATGGATGTAAAATTGAGTCTTCATAAATAAAGAAAATTGTTAACTTAAACAAAGTAAGACTGAGAGTTCAATTTGACAATCAACATTGGGTATCCTGTACAAGAGTTACCATAAAAGGGATAACTCAGGAGGATCCTTCCCCCTCATACATTGCTGGAGTTTTACTGCAGTAGAAAATAAGTAACACCTTCCGACTAATAACATCAGATAATAATCAAGATGTGGCAGGAAAGAGTTGGAATATACCGCAAGTAGTCCAGACAGAGCAATCTGAGAAAAGAGGGTCTAGAATAATTCATTAGGCTATAAGCGGTACTCTCACACCCATGAATGCAAATCAATGCCCATTCAGGTTATAAAACCTACCACTTCTATCCTGGGTCTTCTATATCCATGGTTCATTCATTACTTCTATTAATATAACTTTACTAATTCTCTATTATACTTTTAGTAATTAGTAACCATTAATACAGCTCATCCTCCTACAGGGAGCTTCTGCTATTTTCCATTTGTTTCATTATATTATTATTTCAGGTCTGTCTACCCATTGTCAAAACCTATTTTTATTGTATTGTATATCTTCCCTGCTATCATTTGTGTGTCATGGCCTCTCTGAGCTACATGTTACCTGATACATACACTGACTATAGATCTCATTATTTATCAAGTTCAGAGAAGGAATACTTTTCATGTTGACTTTTATATTTGCAAATCCATTTGTGGTTAGACATGTTCTTTCTGCACGTGACTCCCATTGTCTGATTTCTATCTAACCCAAATGGCTGCTAAAGCAGATTTATTGTTCTACTTTTCAATTATCTTTCCAAATACGCTGAGCTGTTTTTTTCTCTTTACAATGGTTGACAGTGATCAATAGTCTTCATTTTACTCAGATTAATTTTCAGTACATTTTTCTGTCATTCATAATTGAGTTCCTCTATCAATTTTCCCCACGTATATTTAATAAGAGTGGGATAATATTGCCTAGGATGCTTCAGTTACTATCTAGTTATGATAGACCCATGTTTCTTTCCAATCCAATCTTTGGAAGGCCTTCTCGGAACAAACTGTTAAACAGTTTTGTATAGGTGATTTTCTGCATTTATTCCCCCCTATTTAACTAATGTTAGTCAAAATCTTTCTTTCACTGGATAGTCTTATTTGCCGATTCGAGCTACTGAAGATAGTTCAGAAAATGCAGTACACCTTTTTTCTGAGGTCATCAAACCATGAACACTCCCCACCCAAAAGACTGAATGGATTTAGACCTTCTGTGTGTTTCAAAATTACCCATGAAGAAGCTTTGGCGGGGGAGGGGGGTGCCCTTTTATGTGATAGATGACTTAGGTCAACATTATTCAGTATATATATTTTTCATAAATTATGAATATTGTTTTGTGCTTGTCCTGTTAGCTTCATCTGGTGTGTCACATGAATTGGATAGCTACTTGCTCTAGATATAAAAATAGATAGGGAAGAGTGGGGTGTTATACTTGGTTTGAGAAGATGCTCAAGTATCTGGAGGACATATCACATTTTCCTGACAGATTCATTGCAATAACTAACACAGGAAACAAATAGTTTTTTAAGCATGGCTGAAGACTAGAGCATGCTTGGAGCTGACTCAGTCACTGTGCCCCATCAGTTCCTTGCTCAGATGATCCATGTCCACCATGAATTTCATATTAGTGCTGAGAGTGGAATAAGCATCAGACTGAGGTGGTGGAAGAGGAATCTAATATATTATCTCCTGCAATTTATCTGTGCTTTTTTAAGTCCCCAGGTTCATGTCTGGGGAGGCTATTTTGCTCTGGTTCTAGCCTTTAGCTTCCCACGCATTCTGTTCTTTACTGGGTAGGAAGCATTTTCATGAGATTTCTCTCTTGCTCACACTTCCTATGTATAAAGAGGTTGACTCTGAGGTATCAGAAAGGATAATATCTTCTTCAGCATAGACTTTATTTATACACTTAATCTACATCAAATCTACAACAGCATAGACAGTAGAGCATATCACTTAGGCATGTGTTACCTTTCCTTGTTTTCAGATCTGTTATTCCAATAGAGTAAGCATGTGTGGAGGGGTGGTGGGTGGAGGAGAAGTGGCGCACACACTCAGCAAAGGACATAATAAATAATAAATATATCATTCCAATGTGATAAGGACTCTTCTGCCTGCTAATCTGACTGGAAACATCTACACATACATTTACACCAGTTTAAATTCACTGTGCCGTAGGTTATTGTGCAGTAAGTAGGAATAGACCAGCATCTACATGTACAGGCAACCAGGGACTAGATTTAGTCCCACGTCAGAGCTGTCTGCCATGTGCCGCTGTGGCCACTGCAAAAAGCTCCAGCCTCTGGCCACATGGCTGCCAGCACTTGGCAGCCATGTTGAGGCTAGAAGCAGCTGCCAGCATGTGGCAGCCATGGCTCATCCCCTCCCTCACAGCCCTGCCCAGCCCCTCCCCTGCCCAGTAGCTATGTGCCTAGCACAGGACAAGAACATGGCAACTCCCTCCCTGCTGCTCTGCACCACCCATGCCCCTGTCTATCAGCGGCCTGCGCTGCTGCTTGCCGTGGTGCTGGCCCTGCTGGCCCCACCATGCTCCCCACCACCCAGGCCCAAGGAAAGCCATGCACCTGCCAGCTGGGCCCAGGTCACTGGCTGTGGGAGGCTCAGGCCAAACCCCTCCTCCTGCACTCCCCACTCCAGCTCACCTGCCCTATTGCCTACACACCCCTGAATCGCTGCCCTCGCCAAGCACCAGGACACACGGATAGGTGAATCAAACTTTATTAACAGAACAACCCCCCAATCTCTCCCACCTCCCCCTCAACAAACACAGCCCACTCTGCCCTCCTCCCACAGACACAGTGCTCCTCCATCACTCTCCCCACCCACCAACAATAAAAAAATCCATTTACCAAGCTTCAAACACAGTTCAAGTGTCTACCTCCATTCCTGAGTCTACCTGGGAGGGGCTTAGTGGTGAGGCCACCCGGGGTGGTGAGTCTGGTGGCAGGTGGCCAGCACCCCAGCCACAGGAAGTGCTGCCATGGGTCCAGAGGCCACAGCAGATCCTGGGGAAACCTGTGGCCAGCAGGCACTGCACCAATTCCTCAACAGCTTTGCTAGGGGCCTGCTGTGGGGTTGCAGGCAGGACCCAGGGGCCCTGTGGAGCTGAGGCAGGGGGCCAGGTGCCAGGGGACATGGGCATAGCCTCTGCTGGGTAGCCTTGGGTGGTGATCTGTTGCTTCAGCAGGGCCACCAGCTCAGCCCCATGCTTTGTGTATGCCCGTAACTGCACCTCCTCCTGGGTAGCGTCTCGGGTGAGGTTCCCCACCTGCCACATCCATTGGTTCACCACCCCACCCTCCACAGGCACTACCAGCCACTAGAGCAGGTAGGTCCAGTCCTGAACATAGCAATGGTGTTGCTGGTGACTCCAGGTGGCTCCAGTGGTGGGTGGCAGTCACTTAGTGCTGGTGGTCCTGTGTGCCCCTGCAGCCTCTTCCCCGTGTCCAGATGTTGGCCCTATAAAGGCACGAGACAGAAGGCTTGTGTGAGCATTTTCAATATTTGAGAGAGAAGATTCTACTCCAGGTGCCCTGTACTTCCTGGCCTCAGATTAGAGGGCAGCAGCATGTGGGTGCCCAGGAAACATTGTAAGCTAGCCAGGCAGACCTGAACCCAGGTGAATGCTGCCATCCCTGCTTGCTCCCTGGGGGCTGGTGGCCAATGTTCCCTCTAAGGAGTAGTGGTCCGTGAGCGTGCTGCCTCGGTCCATGAGCACACCGCGTCGGTCCATGAGCACACTGCCTCGGTCAGGCATGGGACACTTACTGAAGGGGGCTGATGGCTGGGGCCTTGGGGCCTGGTGGCTGGGGGATGCAGGCGAGAGGCTAGGGGCGGGGAGCCAGAGGCTGGAGCTGGGGGCTGGAGGCTGGGGCCAGGGCCAGAGGCTGGAGCCGGGGGCTGCTGTGGGCTCCACTAGCTCAGAGGAACTGCTCTGCTCCACTGCTTCCCCTATGGCATCAGGGCCAGGGAGTGGAGAAGTTCCCCAGCACCAGTGGAGCCCATGCCAGCCTCCATCCCTGCCTTGCCACACCTCGGGGAGGAGCTGCTGCCTTCCCTGAGTGAGGCTCCGCCAGCTCTGGGACACTGCTACGCTCCCCCGCATCACCTCAGGCAGCGAGGAGGCACATGGAGTCGGGACTGGGGATCATTATCCCGGAACTGGTGGAGCCTCACTTGGGGCAGGCAGCAGCTCCTCCCTGAGGTGTGGTAAGACAGAGATGGAGAGTGGGGCAAGGGGCTGGTGCAGGCTCCACTGGCTCTGGGGAAGTGCTCCACTCCCCGTCCCTGATGCCATAAGCCTCCTCACTCCCTAAGGTGAAGTAGAGGAGCGGAGCAGTTCCCTGGAGACGGTGGAGCCCACACCAGGCTCCAACCCCCACCTCCCCTCAGAGCTTATCTTCAGCTCCTCTCCTGGTGTGCGACCTTGAAAAGGCTGTGCGCCACCAGACTTTTAGTTGTGCACGGCTGTGCATGAATGCACCTTAGAGGGAACCTTGCTGGCCGCAGGCCATCTGCCTCCTCTGTCTCCTTTCCAAGGCTGGCCAGGCCAGGGTGCTGGAAATACCTACTGGCACATCCCCAGCCCCCGCTGGCACATCCCCAGCCTCCGCCCACCCCCCCTTGGCCCCTGCAGGTCCACCTTTGTGGTCCACACCTGTCCAGCCCCTGGTGCCCAGGCTCAGGGCATGCAGAGCTTCTGGACAATGGGGGTGAGGGGCTGGCTGCACCCCTGCCCTTCCCACAGGTGTTCTTTCTGGGGAGGCACCCTAGGGCCAGCCCTCTGCCATGCTGCTGCTACACCCTGAGTATGCCCCTGCTGCACATGCTTCAGGCAGTGCATGATGAGCTGTTTGTACAGGTGGAGGGGTGCCACAGCCACTATGCCCTGGAGATTGGCACCAGGTTCAATGTGTTCATCAGCATGTGAGGCCTGTGCCCACCCAGTTGTGGGGACATGGCCTGCTCAATAAATTTATGACCTTTGTCCTGCCTCCCCATGTTCTGTGGGTGGGAATCCAGGGGCAGGGGAGTGGTACAGCAGGGGCTGTCCCTGGGGAGGAGCTGGTTCTTCTGGTGGTCGGTGGTGGTGTTGCTGGCTGTTCCTCATGGGCCACTGGCCAGGGCTTCCCAGGTTGCCAGTGGGCACAGCAGCCAAGGACGAGTGCAGAGCAGGGCACTGTAGGCTTGAGGTCTCCTTCCCCAGTGATGAGTCACCAGAGGTGTCAGAGTAGGGTGTGGGCATGGCCTCCTGGGGCACCAAAATGCAGTTCAGTTCCCATATGAAGGGTATAATGCTGGGGGAAACCCTTGGACTAGAAATTGTGGCTGGTTATGGCCACCCACTGGCCCCACGGGGCCTTGGCCTTCACATGACACAGACACACTGACTGGGAGTGGTTCTGTGCCTACATCCCAGCCACTAGGGCCTCATCAATGTGGATGTTCAAGCTCCCACCATGGGCAAACTGCCTCAGGACATCATCCCTACCTGCCAGTGCCACCAGGGCATGCACCTCCTAGTGCATCCAGTTTGCATGCCCAGGGCTGCAGATGCGTGTGCGCATTTGGGCAGGGATGGGGCTGGACATGGGGGAAGTGGTGGACATCCTCCCCATGCAGGCAGATTGTGCCCCTGTACAGCTGGTCCTGTGTGGTCAGTCCTGGAGGGCTGACAGCAGCACTGCCAACAGGGGCATGGCCAGAAAGTCACAGCCTCACGGCCATGGTGCTTCACCACGGTCCTGTAAAGAAAGAGAAATGGGGGTGAGCAGTAGGGCTGTGTGAAACAGCACCAGTTTGTTTAGACTTCCATTTCACCATTTTGATAGGACAGTGTTTCATTTTGCATTTTGTTTTGTTTCAAAACCACTGTTCCATTCCGTTTAGTCGAAACCGTTTTGCCATTTTGACGTTTCACCCATAGGTTATAATGGGGAAGCACAAAACAGCCTATAACTTTGTCATTTCTTGCCTGATTTGGATGAAACGTGCATGGATGGTAGCCCCTTCTGAGGCCATGAAGCCTGCCATGTTTTAAGGAGATAGGTACAGCCTGGGTTTCTGGGAGACTGCACCTCAAAGTCTTTAAAGCAAAACTCGTGTCATGTGTATGTGTTAAGACACAGCAGGGTGAAAACTGCAGGCATAATAGCCCCTTCTGAGGCCATGAAGCCTGACAAGTTTCAAGGAGATAGGTGCAGGGGTTTCTGGAAAAAATCCATCTCAAACTGTTCAGAGCAAAACTTGTGTCACTTGTAAGTGTGAAGGCACAGAGAAAGCTCATTTCAAACAATGCTTTTTATGCTGCTTTTTCATCCCTTCCCCAGAGCACTGGGATTGGAAGTGACTTCAGAGAAGGATCAGAGTCACTGGGAAGCTACACATGTCAGTATCAGAGCAGTCCTTCCCCCTTCTTCCCTCTCCCTCTCCTTAGTTTCTCTTTAGCTGCAAGCAAGCCCAGATTCAAAACTTTTGAAACATTTCAACTACTCATTTTATTTCGAGGCTGTTTCGAAGCCTTTTGTTTCATTTTGATGTTACTGTTTTGAGCTCAAAATGAGTTGAAACACTGTCAAAATGAAACAGCTGGTGAAATTTCACACAGCCCTAGTGAGCTGCAGTAGGGAGCTGGTGCTGGCCCTGGTTGCACAGCCAGCAGGACCAGCAGCCCTTGAGGGATCACAGAGCTGGGCAAGGGGTGCAGCAAACTGCAGCCCTTTGCAACACTCACCTGTGGCCAGGCAGCAGCTCTGGAGTGGGGCAGACCTGGCAGACACAGCCTGCGGGCTGTCCATGGGGGCACATGGGGCCTGCTCAGGCTCCAGCAGTGAGCACAGGCTTCTGCAGGCTCCTGAAGTGTGTGCGCCACAGAACAAAATGGCTTCAGGCTTCTTTACCCTGCAGTTAGGAGCTGCCACAGAGCAGCCCAGCCCAGCCCAGCAGCAGGAGAAGGGGCCAGGCAGGAGCCCTGGGGCTGGCCCCCTAGTGGCTGGGCAGACCCAGCAGAAAGGCCCCCTGGGTTACCGTGCAGTAACGCGTCCAGATGTGGCTAACAATAAATAATCAGGTGTAAATTCAATACTTGCATAATTTAGGTATCAAACTTACACCCATATTGCCTCAATGTGCCATATTTATTCTACAGTACAGGTGTGCATGTGTAGACGTGCACCCGTACTGTGCAGTAGTTCAGGTTACTGCGCAGTAAATGCACATGTGTAGATGCACCCACTGAGCAGGTAGCTAGTGTCAGCTGCTCCCGGGGCCACTCCCACATGGCCGGGGACAAGTGGAGACCCTGGCAGTGCAGGGCGTGGCACTCACCCCAGCCCTGGCTGCAGTGGCCCCAGGAGCTGCCGGAATAGCTGCCCTAAATGCCCTGGGGCTCTGCCTGTCTCCACTCACCCCAGCTCCAGCTGCACTGTCCCAAGAGCAGGGGATGCCAGCTCCCTGTAGCTGCTGCGCTGCACCATGCCTTGGTGCAGGCAACTGGTGCTGGCAGCTCCCGGGGCTGCTGCAGCTGGGGCTGCGGTGAGTGCCGCACCCTGCACCACCCGGGGCTCCACTTGTCTGCACTCACCACAGCCCATGATAGAGCAGTCCCGGGAGCAGCTAGCGCCAGCTGCCTGCACCAGGGCACGGTGCAGCCCAACGGCTACAGGAAGCTGGCATTGCCTGCTCCTGGGACAGCTGCAGCAGGAGCTAGGGTGAGTGAGGACAGCAGAGCCCTGGGGGCTTTGGGGCATGGTGCAGCCCATTGACTGCAGGCAGCTGGTGCTAGTAGCTCCCAGGGCCACTGCAGCCAGAGCTGGGGTTAGTGCCATGCCCCACACTGCCTAGGGCTCCGCTTGTCTCCACTCACCTCAGCCCATGTTGGAGTGGCCCTGGAATCAGCCAACATGGGAATGTATCCCTATTTCTTACATTATAAAGTGGGTTCACGTTATGCAAATTCGATTTATGTGGCGTTCTCCAGGAATGTATGTACCGCATAAATTGAGGGAAACCTGTACACTGTCTTCCAGGATGATGGACATGGTGAAATTGCCATTAATGCATTTTCTTGCCATCATGTCAGTTTTCATTAAATCTTCTAAAAATGTCACTCGTTTTGAAAACTGAAATAGTTCAAAAGTCAAATCAAGTATTTCTACGTGTTTTATTTTCTGTTAACAACACAGAGAGATTTAGTTCAAAGCTCTTGCAATCCTGTTTCTAGAACTCCAATGTTACAACAGCTTCTGATCTTGCTGTGATACTCTATTCTGCAAAATTTACTCAAGTGGTGAAAGGCAAGCCCTACATCTTCTTTTAGTTAGAGTCATGTCTTTGAACAGCATAATAGCTGTGTATCATATTAATGAGTCATCCTTCTGTCTGTGATTACTCAGCGCTTGGATAACATAAATATGAGAAAATGCAATCAGTGAATGAACATAGGAAGGAAAATAGTGATTGTGCACATTTTGATTAAAAGGTCAACTGCAAAACAAAAAACCCAGATGATTTCAAATAGAAAATATTTTCTAAAAAACAAATAAGATCAGCTGTATAGCCCTGATTATAATGTTGAATTTGCTTGACTTAATTGTGTAAATGAGGCTAAAATTAGTGAGGTTTATATCCTAAAGATTAATTTATTCATGCTATACTGCTTTGCCAAAATCTTACTTCAATCTGTCAGAGTTATGCATCATTATGGCAACACCAAAATAAACATTGATAGGTTTAGGTGATATTGATATTTTTAACATTAATTTTGCACTCCACCCTCTGCTCACCACTGCACTATGTGCCTGTGAACCTACCCCATGCCCCTCATTTGCACTCCACAAGCCAGTCTCACCATCAAGCCCTTGTGCTGGTGTATTGCTCTACCCCGGGGGCAGGAAGCAGCAGCCAGAGAAGGGAGGATGACTCCAGGGACTCTGTTGCAACTTGAGCAATAGATGCCAAATGCAGGCAACATGATTTAAATTTGGCCTTTGGTAAAATAATTGAAAAAGAGAAGGTAAGTAGTGAACCAGAACAGCAGTATGAAGGGCTGCCATCTAATAGTTATACATGATGATAAAGTCCTTATTTGCATGATACTATAGTGGATTTTTGAGCAGGCTCCAGCCTCATTAAGTGTTCAGGTTGGACACACAAGTTGACTGAATTAACACTGAATAGCCAAGTCAATATCTGGCCCTTCTATCTAATAAGGTGTTGACTTGGTATTATGAGAATACATTATTTTAACAAAATTTCCTTTTTTCATTTATAGTGCAAAAGTTATAGTAGGCGTTTTGTAGACTTACATAAGTAGATTATGTCCTGAAGTATCTCAAAGGGTTTATAACATAAATGGATAAAACAAAAGAGACAAATGAAGCAAGGACAATGGAAAAAAATAATTGGGAGATTAGGAATGATTTCACAGATTTCACAGACATTAGGGCTGTCCCTGGGGAGGAGCTGGTTCTTCTGGTGGTCGGTGGTGGTGTTGCTGGCTGTTCCTCATGGGCCACTGGCCAGGGCTTCCCAGGTTGCCAGTGGGCACAGCAGCCAAGGACGAGTGCAGAGCAGGGCACTGTAGGCTTGAGGTCTCCTTCCCCAGTGATGAGTCACCAGAGGTGTCAGAGTAGGGTGTGGGCATGGCCTCCTGGGGCACCAAAATGCAGTTCAGTTCCCATATGAAGGGTATAATGCTGGGGGAAACCCTTGGACTAGAAATTGTGGCTGGTTATGGCCACCCTCAGAAGGCACGGGGCCTTGGCCTTCACATGACACAGACACACTGACTGGGAGTGGTTCTGTGCCTACATCCCAGCCACTAGGGCCTCATCAATGTGGATGTTCAAGCTCCCACCATGGGCAAACTGCCTCAGGACATCATCCCTACCTGCCAGTGCCACCAGGGCATGCACCTCCTAGTGCATCCAGTTTGCATGCCCAGGGCTGCAGATGCGTGTGCGCATTTGGGCAGGGATGGGGCTGGACATGGGGGAAGTGGTGGACATCCTCCCCATGCAGGCAGATTGTGCCCCTGTACAGCTGGTCCTGTGTGGTCAGTCCTGGAGGGCTGACAGCAGCACTGCCAACAGGGGCATGGCCAGAAAGTCACAGCCTCACGGCCATGGTGCTTCACCACGGTCCTGTAAAGAAAGAGAAATGGGGGTGAGCAGTAGGGCTGTGTGAAACAGCACCAGTTTGTTTAGACTTCCATTTCACCATTTTGATAGGACAGTGTTTCATTTTGCATTTTGTTTTGTTTCAAAACCACTGTTCCATT
>NW_005841841.1:6402861-6404352 GCF_000455745.1 Alligator sinensis | reverse complement strand
CGGGCTCCCAAGGGAGGTGGTGCTCTCCCCCTGGCTGACCAGGGGGACCCTGGGGGTCTTCAAGAGGAGGTTAGATGCGTATCTAGCTGGGGTCATCTAGACCCAGCACTCTTTTCTGCTTATGCAGGGGGTCGGACTCGATGATCTATTGAGGTCCCTTCCGACCCTAACATCTATGAATCTATGAATGTCACACCTCTATCTATCCTGCTTTTGGCCCCAAATGCCCAAAGTTTTCAAAGATGATTATATCATGATTTTTGATCTGTCTTCTCATCTGTGATCTTCTGCTGGTCACCCCCAGCTCTCAGAACATTTTCAGTGCTGCTAACTTAAAAATTAGAGTGATGCAATTCTGGCCCCACTGCAGGAACTCTGCCTGATAGATCCAACTGAGATCAAATTACTGAGATTTGTATAAAGAGCTGCCCAATTGTGTAGAGAGTTTAAATTCGCTGCTGAAATTCCATGTCCGATAATTGGCCCCATCGCATCCCCAGGCTAACAACAAAATACGCAACATAAGATCTGCATCGCTTCTTATCCCCACAGCTGTTCACTTTGTTTCGCTTATCACACATATGCCCTACCTCTGTTCTGCTCCTCCACATTTGAAGATTGTCATTACACAGGCAGCCCATGCTAGATAAGGAGGGAAAACTGGCAGCGGCTCCCTTCCCCTCCTTCTCAGAATTACTGTTGTA
The DNA here is from genome assembly GCF_000455745.1 of Alligator sinensis. Taxonomy (NCBI): domain Eukaryota; kingdom Metazoa; phylum Chordata; order Crocodylia; family Alligatoridae; genus Alligator; species Alligator sinensis. Next base: position 6,403,648 of record NW_005841841.1, on the reverse strand, counting down.
CATTTATAGATTCAGACAAAAATAGGGCTGAAAGAGACCTCATGGGGTAATCTAGTCTAGCCCCTGTATTAATTATCACAGACAAATGTTTGTCTAACCTAAAACTTCCAGTGATAGGTATTCCATAAACTCTCCAGATAAGCTTTTGCAGTGCTTTACCACCCTCATTGTATCTCTCTCCTCTGCACTCCTGAGGCCTCATCTAGAGTATAGTGTGCAGTTTTGGGCTCCACATTTTAAAAAGGACATGGGAACATTAGAGAGAGTCCAGAGACAGGCAGCAAAAATGATAAGGGCTTGGAAGGCAAGTCATATGAGGTGAGTTTGAGGGAACTAGTCACATTCAGCTTGTGGAAAAAGTGCTTAAAAGGTGCCATGATAGTGGTCTTCTAGTACCTCAAGGGCTGCCATAGAGAAGAGGGAAAACACCTTTTCTCTCTTGCTGCAGATAATAGAAAACAGACCAATGGCTTGAAAGTACTTCAAAGTAGGTTTACATTGGATATTAGGAAAAAAAACTTCTTCACTGTTAGAGCAGGGAGGTAGTGAAATACACTGCTTAGAGATATTGAGGACTCCCCATCAATGGAGGTGGTCAAGAAGAGGCACTGGTCAGGGGCATAGCTATGTCTATTTTCTATATTACAGGTATTTCCCATACTTCTGGGCTTTGCTGGTTGCCATATGGAGCTAGGAGAGAATTCCCCACCCCCACTTGCTAGTATATGCATCAGATTTTTTTTAAGCCTCTCAGGAGCATTGAGTATTGTTGTAATTTAAAACCATT
>NW_005841841.1:6399063-6402830 GCF_000455745.1 Alligator sinensis | reverse complement strand
CTTTCCCTGAAGTCAGAGAGAAACATTGATCATCATCCTCTTCATAATTATCCTTTATGTATTTGAATACTTAAGCCCTCACCAAGTCTTCTCTTCTCCAGAATAAGTAATTCCAATTCTTCAAACCTTTTCTCATATATCATGTTTTCTAGCTAATTATTTGTGATGATGTCTCTGAACTTCCTCCAATTTGTCTGTCACTCTTGCAGTGAGGTGCTCAAAACTAGCCACACTAGTCCAGGTGAGACTGGTAATGACAATGAATAAGAATGGTAGAATCACTCTCTCTCTTGCACATGAGACTTCTGTTATTATGAGTCGAGGACTCTTAGGTTTTGGTTGTTTGTTTGTTTTTTAATGTTACACCATTGGCTCTCATTCATCTTGCAGTCCACTTAATCCATATGGCTGCAATCCCACCCATCTTGGTGTCAGTTCACAGAGCCTGTAAACAGATCTCTCACTTGAGGTGAGTTCCAGGTTTGAAACCACATCAATGCACAAGCAGCACAACCATTTACACAGGTAACCCTTCCAAGTTGCATTGCAACTCCTCTACTGTACGCAGTGAATGAGAGGACACAAAGCAATAGGCTTGTCTCTGATGAGCAGGGATCTGAGTTTTCCATTTCCCATGGGAAAACAGAAAAAAATGCAGATTTCCCACGTTATCTGAGGAAAACACAGAATTTTTATTTTAACAGAGAAACCCATGGATTTGCCACTTTTGCAAAGAGCTCTCTGCAGGCTGGCAGAGTTCCAGCCTGCAGGGGGCTGGGGAGAGCAGGAGGAGGCCAGGCAGCCAGGGGCCACATGTGCATGTATATGCACATGGCCACCAGGCAGCCTGGAGAGCAGCTCCTGCAGGTAAGTCTGGTGTGCGGGTGGGGATTGAGGTCCCCATAGGGAAGGAGGGAGGGAGGGAGTTGGGCAGGGTAGGGTCTGCATGGGGCTTGGGGCCTGAGACGAGAATGTAGGGAGCAGGACAAAGCCATGGGCAGCTTATCTGGAGAGCTGGTGGTGGGTCTGGCTCCCAGCCACTCCATGCACACCCAGGTGATGGAGGGGACCCATGCCCACCAGATCTGTGCATGGGGTGGGCACAGGCTGCCTGCTGTGGGTTTGCGCTCCCTGCCCTCCCCTGGGGCCCCTGCAGCCCAGTGGGTACAACTCAGCGCTGCAGAGCAGAGGGGAGCCATGTGAGGAAGCTCATTGCTGCTGTGAGCTCTGCACTGCCCTGGCAAGGTGTCCCCCTGCCCACACAGCAGCAGTGAGGGGTACAACCCCATGCTACTGCCCCTGCTGCTGCTGCTGCTGCTGCACAGGAAAGGAATGCCTCACCGGGACAGCATGGAGCTCAAAGCAGCAAGCAACTTTCCCCCGTAGCCCTGTTCTACCCTGCAGCAGTCTGTCACACTGGCTGGGCTGTGGAGGCTATAAGGGAGGGCAGCAGTGTGGGGAGCCCAAACCTCCAGCGGGCAACCTGAGCCTGCCCCCACCCCACGCACAGATCTGAGGGGCATAGGTAATGCCTGTCCCCCTGGGAGTGTGCATTGTGGTGCAGAACCAGCCTCATCCCCCATGGGACCCCACAGCAGGGAGGCAGCTGGGTTGAGGGAGATAAGGGAGCTAGGCTCCATATTCTGTTCCACTGCAGCAGCTAGCTACCACCTCCTGTGGGTGGCAGCCAGGGATCAGGTGTTGCTGCAAGGGGAAGGGGGCTATAGGCCTGAGTCCCTGTCCCAATAGCCCTGGCAACGTTCACGAACTCCTCCAAAACTATTTTAGGCTTGACATAAGGAAAAACTTCTTTACTGTCTGAAGGCCTGGGGCACTAGGTGTGTACGTAAGTCAAATGTCAGAACAAAAAACTTTTTTCAGAGAGAAATGCTACATATGTTTATAGGCTAAGCATTCCCTCAGTTCCATCCTTCAAGTTACTAATATTGAATAGATATTGAATAGTGCCAGAACCAACAGCAACCCCTGGGGCTCTCCACCTTATATCTCCTCCCAGTTTGATACTGATGGCAACTTTTTACACATTATTGTCCAACCAGTTATGCATTCACTTTACAGTACTTTCATTTTGACCCTAGCTCACTTAAGAGAATGTCATGAGTCAGTGTCAGAAGCTTTCTTAAATCTGGATATGTCACATCCACCACTCTTATCCCATCTGCCAAGCCTATTATCATGCCATAGAAGAAAACCTAGTTGATCAAGCATGATTTGCTCATGACAAATCCACATAGGCTGTTCTTTATCACCTTGTATTTTCTACATGCTCAGAAATAGATTATTTGATTATATGCCCTGCTATCTTCCAGGTACTGAAGTTAGACTGTAAGTTTCTTGTTTTCCCTTTTTTGTTTTTCACTGTATTTGCCCTTTTCCAGCCCTGTGAGATCTCACCTGACCTCCCTAAATTTCTAAAGATAATAGCCTATGGCTCTGCAATTATGTCAGCAATTATATTCCTAAAATAGGACAAAGAATAGACAGAACCACACATTTTTAATGGAAGGATAGGGAAGATGGGTAGAATCTACTGGGCATTTTCTGGTACCTTCTTTCCTTGTTTCTACCTATGAAAAGGATACCACTTTTCTTTCTCCCACCCTTATACTCAGCAGCTTGTCATCTCCTGCTACAAGTGTGGACATGGGCTCTGCTTGCAGTTGTTTTGCTGTTCCCAAGGACAGAGAAATGGAAAAGGTACCAATCAGAAATGTCTGACAGGGATAGATATCCATGAAAGTTGCTGCTTCTGCCATTGCAACAGATGCCAAAATATAGTTTTGCAAAAATTTGGGAACACTTGGAATAATACCACCCATGCACTTAGAGCTTCAGTCCTGAAGTTCCTTTAAGTTACTTAACTTTATGAATAGGATAAGGCTGAGTGAGAAACTTGTACCCTCACTGGGCAAATATAAGTATACATGCTTCATTTTAAGTGTAACCCGGGTGCACCCAAGTGATGTGCTCCCCTCTCCAGATAGAAGGGATGGGTGGCAAGGCAAGTGTGCTGGGAGAGGGATCTGCAAAATGCAGGCCAGATCCCTCTACTCCCTATAGAGTCAGTCAAGGACAAGGGATGGTTAACTATATACAGATTTATTAATATATACAGAATTTAAAGGACATTGATATTAATAAACATATATATACAAATATACAATTATCATATTTTGCTATGTCCAGCAGATAAAGACTCATAGATTACACCTCCTCAGGTAGCCCCAATCAAGGGGTTGAGATAATCAGTTGATCTAAAATGCATAAACAACAAGTAAATGCAGGTAGACACAAACAAACTCAGCTAAACAACATTCAAATACAAATATGCACAGATAAGTATATATAACCTTCAGAGGAGGGGTCCCAGCAGTGTCTCTTAAGAAAGCTTATACTTAAGACTCTATTAAACTACCAATATACAAAGTTATAATGTCCACAAAATATAAGACACAGTGTCACAAAATATGAGGCACTCTTTCACAAAATATAAGGCGTTTCAACAACCGGCTAAACTTAATTTTATAATTGCCCCACAGCCCAGACTGATCACGGAGACCTTGGCTGTGCTCCAGCCTGCAGGGGGAGGAGAAGAGCCTTTGTGCTCCCTGGGCCTATAGCAGGCCCAAGGGATGCCTCCCTAAAAAAATCCCAGATTATGGGATCTCCTTCCAGCTCAAGCTTCCCCGAGGATAATCTGCCTCGCAGTTAGGGTAGCTCCCCTCTCCTGTGGGAATTCTTTCCCT
>NW_005841841.1:6396713-6399032 GCF_000455745.1 Alligator sinensis | reverse complement strand
TGACTCAGTGGGCATGAATGTGGGGGGTCCTTGTCCCCTCGGCCGAGGTGCTCCTCTCATGCAAGGCCTCCCAGGCTTTGGCTCCCCTTGGGCTACTGCCTGCAGGGGGCCCTGTGCACCATGGTACGCACCAAGGGCTTTGCCTTCTGCTGGAGGTTGGAGGCCTCGGCTGCCTTGTGCGGCAACGGGGCTTGGTCCCTCCCATGGACCCTCCATGCAGCATTGTCGGCACTGCATCCTGGCTGACTGCCAGGGATGGGGACCCGAGCTGCCTCATGCAGCTCAGAGTCCTGGCCCATGCATTGAGTTCCTAGCCTCATGCCAGGGGTTACAGTGTGAGAGAGACACTACCGTGTGTCTAGTTTAGCCTGACCTCGAGCCAGCGATTGATCAGCAGGTCATCTGCAAGGCTTGGGATGCAGTACAGGAGTAGTTGGAGCAGCATACATAAGTTTCATAGATTTCATAAACATTAGGGCTGGAAGGGACCTCAGAAGATCATAGAGTTCAGCCCCCTACCCCAGGGGCAGGAAGTCAGCTGGGGTCATAGGATCCCAGCAAGAAAAACATCCAGGTTTCTCTTCAATGCTTTCAAAGCAGGTGCTTGAACCACCTCTGGCAGGCCATTCTAGACCTTGGGGGCTTGGACAGTGAAGAAGTTCTTCCTTATGTCCAGCCTGAATCAGTCACAGTGGAGTTTATAACCGTTCGACCTTGTCATCCCATAGAGCGTTCTGGTGAACAAATGTTCTCCCAGATCCTGGTGAACACCCCTTATTAACTTATAGGTGGCCACCAGATCGTCCCTGAGCCTGCACTTTTCCAGGCTGACGAGTCCCATGGCTCTCAGCCTCTTTTCATAAGGTCTGCTTTCCTGACCTCTGATCATGTGTGTGGTTCTTCTCTGGACTCTCTCAAGCCTCCCCACATCCTTTTTGAATTGTGGAGCCCAAAACTGGACACAGTACTCCAGCTGTGGCCTCACCAAGGCCGAGTACAATGGGAGAATGACGTCCTAGGATTTGCATGAGAAGCATCTGTGGATGCAAGCCAGGGTTTTGCTCACTTTTCTAGTCACAGCATCACATTGCAGGCTCATATTCATCTTGTGGTCAATCCTGACCCCAAAGTCCCTCTTTTCCATAGTGCTAGTCAGCATAGCACTGCCGAGCCTATAGACATTTTGCAGGTTTTTCCTCCCAAGGTGGAGAACCTTGCATTTTTCAGTTTTAAACACCATCAGGTTCTCATCCACCCATTTCCTGAGCCTGTCAAGGTCTGCCTGGATTACCCCCCTATCCTCAGGTGTGGATGCTTTACCCCAAAGTTTGGTATCATCGGCAAACTTGGCCAGTCCGCTTCTGACACCAGTGTCCACATCATTAATGAAGAGGTTGAACAAAATAGGTCCAAGGACAGAGCCTTGAGGGACCCCACTGGTCACAGGGCATCATGACAATTGACTTCCATCAACCACCACTCTCTGCGTCCAACCACGGAACCAATTCCCCAGCCAGTGGATCATAGTGGACCTGAGGCCGCAGTTGGCCAGTTTTGCCAAAAGGTGATCATGGGATACCAGATCAAAGGCTTTTTTAAAGTAAAAATATATGACATCAATCTCTTCCCCCTTGTCCAGGTGGTAGGTCACCTGGTCATAAAACGAAGTGAGATTGGTCAAGCACAACCTACCCGCAAGAAACTCGTGCTGGCTATCCCTCAGGGTGTTGCACTGGCCAGTCCATTAAGAATGGCCTCTTTGATGATTTTTTCTAAGACCTTCCCTGGGATGGAGGTCAGACTGATGGGCCTGTAGTTTGCCGGATCCACTTTCCTCCCTTTCTTGAAGATAGGCACTGTGACAGAAGGCCACTTCTGTTTCTCCCCATAAACTCTGCTCTGTGACAATTTGGTTAGGATGGGCCCAGCAGAGGATACACACCTTACCCTATCTCTTTAGGTAACCTGAGCTGGATACATTCCTGAGGGAGCGGGGAAACCTGCTCCCTCTGCCTACGTGACTGACATCACACATTTGGGTGAGGGGCTTGCTCCCTGGGGAGCTAGGAACTGCCAGTCTGCCCAGCAACTAGTGATGCATTTCAAATTGGTTGGCTGGCAGCCAACAGGTGCTGGCCTCCATTGGACCAGGTAAATTATGTCATAAGGGCTATATAAGTTAAGGACTGCCCAGGAGGTGGGGGCACCAGCCATGAGGATAACTCAGAGAGAGAGAGAGAGGAGCTGGACCATCTGAAACTTGCTCTCTCTCAAACTCATGATCAAGGAACTTCCTGCCTCCAGAGGGAATCTCCACAT
>NW_005841841.1:6367916-6396546 GCF_000455745.1 Alligator sinensis | reverse complement strand
TAACCAATAAAGTTCTCCTTTGTACCTAGCATGGGAGACTTATTGGGAGTGGGTCTAGATTATGCCTTGGGGTCCCCTTGGTTTGGCTGACTAAGGGAGACCACTACTTGTGCTTCTGACTGAGGGAAGCATCCCAAGTTCTTGAAGTGAATCAAGTACCCTCAAGGGCTACTAGGCTTGTGTTTCCCAAGGTGTGCAAAGCCAGAATCAAGCCCAGTCCTGGGTGGTGGCAGTGTTACCCCCAGGCTAGTGGGTGTGTTCCAGGAAGGGGGTTGGCCAGACGTGAGACGCCCCCAGGGAGGCACTCGGAGCCTAGAAGGTGGTCAGGCGCAGTGAGGTGGGTGGCTCAACACAGGAGCGCCCCCTACTGGCCCACCACAGGCACCATATTGGCATTCTTCCAATCATTGGGCACTTCACCAGAGCGCCAGGAGCTCTCGAAGATCCGTGCCAGGGGCTAAGCTATGATGCAGGCCAGCTCCTTGAGTACTCTGGGGTGTAAATTGTCAGGGCTGGCTGACTTGAAGGTATCCAGCCTCTTATGCTGTTCCTTCACGAGGTCAGCATTGATGGAGGGCAAGGAACCACCCTCACTCAGGCATCCCTGTCCTGTAATAAGCAGGGGCGTCCCATGGGACTTGTGAAAGACTGACGCAAAGTACCCACTTAGTAAGTTGGCTTTTTCCTGGGCATCAGTCATCAGTTCTCCCTTCCGGTTTAGCAGGGCTTCAATGTTGCCCTTGCTTTTCCTCCGGCTCCCCACACATCTAAAAAAGGACTTTTAATTATCCTTGATACTTGTAGCCAGTTAGAGTTCCATCGCAGCCTTTGCTTTCCTGGTTCACTCCCTGCAGGACTGGACCAGTGCAGAATATTCCTCCTTGGAGGTGGATCCCATCCTCCATCCTTTGTAGGCCTTTCTTTTTAGCTGCAGGAGGTCCACTAGTTCCCTGGAGAGCCAAGGGGGCTGCTGTGCCCTTTTGCTGCCTTACCTCTGAGATGGAATAGCATGAGCTTGTGCATTGAGGATTCCTCCCTTAAGGAGAACAGGGCATTCAAAGGGCAGCCTCCTGCCTAATTAAGACTCTAATCATTTAACAACAAGGCATGGCAGGTGAGAGAGGTGGTGCCCAGAGGCAGGTGGGAGACTAGCACTGTGGCTGGTCAGGGACTTCCCACATTGCCACAGTCAAACTAGCACTGGAGTCTTCAGGGTTCTTCCGGGTGCTGGCTTCACCTGCTGGGCAGCTCTCCCCAGCTCTTTTTCTGCCCCACTCTCTTCGTCAACCCCCGAAGCATCTGCCACATAATGGGCACACTTGCTCCTTTTATTCTCTCCAGAGATTCCACCCCCGAAGTGCTGTCAGACCTGCAAGGTGCAGGCTTCAATCAGGTGCAGGGCTCTTTGCCCCCCTGCCTCACGAAGAGGCAGGACCAGCCCCTCTCAGCATTTACCTGATTGGTAGATATGCTCCACCAATCAAAATGAAGCTCCTTCAAGCCCAGATGTGCTGGACTGTATTGGTAAGTCCACCACATAAGCATGTACATATTTGTGTATTCATAGGACTGGGACCTTAGATTCTCAGTCTAAAGAATCCCAAGAGCATGTCGTGATGTAGTTTATATTAATCTTTGTTGTGGTCACTTTTTTTCTTCATGGGTGAATATCAATTTGCAAGAAAGCAAATAGCTCTCCCTGGAAGTCAGTCACAAACATTTCACAAATCCTGAGGTCTCCAAACTAAAGAGAGAAACAAAAATAGTTTGAAACTAAAAGATGTATTTTATCCCTGCTATACTTGATCTCCTTATATGACAAGGCAAATTCCATAGATACTAATAACAGTCACATACTGAGAAAATAGTTGTTATTGCTTCACCCTTTTATCATTATTTGGAGAAACTCCCATTGACTTCAATGGGAGATTTTAAAATGAGAAATCAGCCCCCTAAAGGCCCTCACAACTACCAAATATCCATACAGTTTTGGCCCCATCCAGAGTTCTCATTGATTTGATCAATGGTAGATAAACATATCCATTCTCATGTGACCCACTGATTTATGTCAATACAGTAGCTGCCTTCTAATATTTCACACTGATGCAGAATCAGCTTTGCATGTATACAGAATTTAAACGTATTTCCAAGAAACCTTGAAAATTGGAGGATTGTGGGCTTAACCCCAAGCCAGTCATTTGGGTGAGTGTGGCAAAGTGGGGCTCCCTGACTAGCCACAGTGCTAGTTTCCCCACTTGCCTTGGGGCACGCCCCCCACCTGACTCCCCTGCCATGCCTTGTTCTTAATTAATTACAATGTTAATTAAGGCAGGAGGCTGCCCGTTCTTGCCTCAATGCCAGGGGGCACCATCTGCGGCTCCTTTCCTCCTCTACACCACAGCCCATGCCTCACAGATGACATCCACTGATGTTTATCTCACCAGCCCCACACTGGGCCCCAGAATCCTCCAGTTTGGACCCTTCTAAGATCCCTCCATTTAGGTGCCCTTCCTTGCCCTCATTCTGGGCTGCCTAGCTCCCTGAAGCTATTTTCTCTCTCAGGCGTGGTCCCCCCGGGACCTTTGGCCACACAGGCCCTGGCCTCACCTCCAGGGCCAGTCAGAATCCCAAGTCCTCAGATCTGGGTGTGCCTTGCAGTGGGCCCCTGGCCCCTTTGACCATTCTGGTCCTGTCCCCAGCATCAACCAGTCGAGGGTACTCTACATCAGGCCTCTGAGCCTCTAGCCCCACTCTCACTCCTGGGGTCTGCCTTCTGGCCCTACTAGTGGGTGACCCACCCAGTTGTGGGAGCTAGGGTGACTCGCACCATGACTGGTGTTCCAGGGTTTCATAGGGACTCTCACTCCCCCCTGGAGCAGCGTGTCATTGCATTCACTATAGATCTTGCTTTTGACTCACGCTCGGCCTCCCAGTGGTGGAGGACTTACTGGGGTCAGGACTCGCAACTCTCTCTCAGGCTGAGCCCCCTCTACTTGGCCTCTGGCCCAAATTACAGCATCAGGCATCTAGAAACATACCTCGGTCTACTTCCCTTCACTCAGGGCTCCAAACCGCCCCCTCACTCAGGGCCACGGGGCTTCCCTCCCTGGTGGGATCAGGTGGCTGTAACTGTGCCTGGCTCCAACCTTCCCTCCTCAGGGTCTTGCACCCCTCAGAGCTCAGGTGGCCTCAGTCGTGCCTGGCCCCCAACTACCTCCGATGTTCCTTAACACACCCAAAGGTGAGGGACAGTGTTAAGGTGCCCCTTCTCGCCTTTCACCAGGGTGATGACTGGCCTGGCATTTCCTGGGGGCTCCCGCGCCACTGAGAGCCCCACCTGGCCACCCACTCCCAGCAGGGTGTAGTTTTAGGTCATGCCCAGGAACAAGAGCCTCCTAGCCATCCTCTACACTGCCTCCCTTACCTCCAGGATGATATGTGACGCTTTGCAGCCAGGCAGTGTTGCTGCCTGCCCACCAGCAGGGAACTGATCTGTTTATTTAGGCAGACAGGGATCTAAAATGGCTGCCACCATCAAGCACCTGCTGACTGCTTGGCTCAGGAATTAAAGTGTCAGGCACCAACAGTCCCTGCCGCACACCTCCAACCTTAAAATGGTACCTGGGAGAGGTAAGATTTCCATTTCCAATGCTGCTCCTCCAAAACAGGCTCCCCTTGGAGCCTGTGAGAGCCCTCAAGTGGCGAGCACCCCAAAGGTGCTCTACCACATACCTCCCCCCTTAAAATGAGATCTGGAGGGTTTCGCTTGGCTGCCTTCCCTGCTGGGCTCTGCCCCAGCCTACTGCAGCCCCTGCCACATGACAAGCACCCCAGAGGTGTTCCACCATACATTACATGCAGCTTAACGCAAAAATGTTCAGGACACTCATAGTTGCTGTCTTCTCAAGCCTTAAAAAAACCCCAACAACAACAAAAACCAGGCCAGAGCTTAAATAAGAACTTAGTAGCTCAGGGTTAGGCTTTTTGACTGTATATTCGGGCTGTGAGAAGTTTTGGGTGCTGATTCAGTTTGGAGGAGACTTGGCACAATTTGGTGGCTGAATCTCTGAATTAAATCAGGGGACCAATTAAAATGTCTAAATCAATTCAAAGCTCTCTGAATCAATTTGGAAAAGATTCAGAGAGCTTTGGTGATTTGGGCAGTCCCCACTCTCTGCAGCAGAGAGCTGGACCTGGACTCCAAGCTGGTAAGTAGGGGGCAGAGGAGGGGAGGCTGGAGGAGCAGGGAGGGGACCATGGGGGAACCCCACCAGGCCCCATCCCTTGCCTGTTCCCCCAGTACCCCTGAGTGCTCCCCGACTCCCACCTGCTCCCCCAGTCCCTCCCATGGCTGCCCCGCCACCCTAGCTCCCAGCCCTTTAAGAAACCCCCATCACTGGCTGCTGCCGGGTGGGGGGGTAACCCCTTCTGCCCCCCACTGCATGCGGGGCTCTGCAACGAGCTCCCCTACCCCTGTCTGCTCCCCTCACCCCCCCATGGCTGCCCTGACCACCCCAGATCCCGGCCCTTTAAGAAAAATAAATAACCCCGCCTCAGAGCTTCTGGGGCCTTGTGTAGAGCACCCAGGACAGTGCGGGAAAGTGGGGGACAGTGGGGATCACCCCGCTTTGGGCAGGAGCCGGTGACTTTGGGCCTTTTTTTCCCCAAGAGTCAGGAGCTGGGGCCAGGAGGGACAGCCATTGCTGGGCCTGGGAGAGCGGGCAGGGGATGGAGATTCGGCTAATTTGACAGTGGCCAAATCTCTGAATCAGATTCAGCTGAATCAATTCAGGACAGTGATTCGAATAACTGTCCCCTGAATCAGCTGAATCCAAATCCAAAAAGAATACTAGCTGCTTCGCACAGGCCTACTGCATATATCCATGGCTATAGCTGCTATGAACATAACCTATGCATTCAGTAGATGTTATAAGAGGACAACATTTTTCCTAAGTCATTTTAATTTCCTTGAAACCACTTCCATTTATTTTCTAATCAAATAACAGTCTTCTGTAAATTATTTTGCATTCTATAATGTTTATTTTCAATCACACTATTATACTTGATTGAAAATACATATTCTCCAAAATTCTTATGAGTTGAAAAATAGTCCTGGTATATGCATTCCAGCCCCCTGCCTGGAGAACTTTAATCACAGGACAGTAAAAGGCTGCTCCCTGGGACACCCCCATCCCTAGCTGAGCCCATAAATTGACAGGGTGCCCTCTCTCCTACCTGGGCAGGCTCTCTACTGGCCGTTGGCATGGCTGATGGCATGAAGAAGAGACGAGACATTCTGCCCTAGTAGGAATCTCTTTTGGGAGGAGAATGTCCGCTCTACCACTGATCAGCTGATTGGTGGGAGGAGGTTAATTTTTCAGGGCAGGTTCCCCACAGAATTTGCTGACAGTTTACCTCAGGATGGGCTATCAGGGAGCCAGTGCTCTCCATCCCTCCTTGTCTCTTAGGGGGAGAGAGGGAGAACATTGGATGGTGCAATATCAAGTGAGATGTGTATAGTCATTCAAGTTAGATCAGGAGGAGGGAAATCTTCCTTATAGGTATCTGATTAATGTTCTTGTGGAAGAGCCAGTTCTCTTCCACAAGAAATTTCTCTCTCTCTTGAATATCCCTTGAAAGGGTTTTCTCCCAGTGCAAACATAACATCTGGTCATGACCTTAGTTGAGATTCTAAAGTTCACATTAGCCTCTATTCTTTTTGAATAAAATGAACAGTCAGGCAAATGCATAAAGCCTTCCTTGTGATTATTTATGCCAAAACATTGCAGTCTGAAGCAAAAAGGATACGTGGCTGCATTTCAGATTTCAACTGATAATAAGTATTTTATGACAACTCCTTTAGCTAACTGGAATCACATGGCATGTTGGAAAATAAGAATCTATTGATACTGAAAATAAACAGGCAATTCCTTTACGTTCTTTCCTAACTTCTATATAAGACTGCATACAGTTCTTTCTCAAAATAAATTTTAAAACTTTTTCTTCACCTGAGAATTAGTTTTGTAATTCATTGAAATAGAACTGAAATGAAACTCAGTCCTCTAAATACAGTAAAAACACCTGCTTATTTACTGGTAAATACCTAGCAAACTAGTGACCAGCCTATCTCCTGGGAACACAAATGCTGGTGCAAATAGCATAAAATCTTGTAACAGTCTTTCTCATGGTATTGTTTTTGTGATGGATTGAATTAAAACTCAGTCTGACTATGTTGTGCTAGGGCCTCTTTAGTTCAGACCAAACCATTAATGCTAAAATCTTTGTAATGTTCAAGGCTTGTTAGAAGGCAATATGTATAAAGAAGTGCTGTGCAATGCTTATTTTGGACACAGGTTTCACTGTACTTAATTCTAGTAAAAAATACAAATTCTTAGTCTATTCAAGAAGTAAGACCTAGCTGGAACTAAACAAAAATAGACTCTAACAAGTTATACTTAATGCATATTATTAGATATTCACTCACCCCAACGTTATAATATGAAATTATAAAAGTTACCTCAGAATTACCGCTCTCAGGGCTAAATTTACTAAGGCACTCAGCATTGTCTCACTCAATGGGCTTAAGTACTCTATGCAGTACTGTTGAATTGCATTTTCATAGCTACCATTAGGAATGCTTTCAGTTCCTAAGATAATATGCAGTAAAGGTACTTAGGTGCCTAATTCCTATTAAAATCAATAGGAGTTATACACCAAATGCATTTAAGCATTTGAACCCTAGTAATTTTTCCTTTGGGTTCGAGGTATTAGAAGCTAGCCAAAGAAATAATTTGTAACTGGATTACTATTCTGAAGTGAACTCCTGATTACTATTACCTCATGTAACTCTTAAGGAAAGGAAACTTTTTCCTATGTGAAATACACATGTGTTTAGTCAGAATATGTTAGTTATACTTAAATTAGACTTTTAACTGAATAACTGAACATAGATCCAAACTAAGGATGAATGAAGGAGGTTTAAATCAGATGTTAAAGGTTTTGGTATTCTTTATTCACCTAAGATAGTTCATCATCACACCCAGGCAATGTCTGCCTCCTTTATGGCCTTCTCCTCAGTGATGATTTTAGTAGTTGAACAAGGCTACTGAAAGCATTGCATTTAATTTAGTTGATATGCTCAGAGCGACCTTTCCTGTTTTGCAATCAATGTCAAAATTCCTACTGATTTCAATGGAGTGTGTGTGTTGGGTATTCAGATTTTAAAAATCCTTTTTCATTATTTGAACTAAATATTTTTAAACTCACCAAATCACATGTTGCATACAGACGGCCATATATATTGCTGGAACCAAGTTCATTTTTAAATAACACATGACTCTGTGCATGACTTAACTAAGTATATATGGGAGAAGGCCAAGTCTCATTGGCAAAGCAACAACGACATTTTGAGCAACATACTACAATACAAACCACATACATAATAAATCATAGTTTAAAAGAATAGTGACAAGACCCTTTAAAAATTCACCTGAATTATGTTCAAAATGAACAATATTCTTTCAACATAACTCATCAATTTATATTTTCTTCAAATTCATAATAAATAAAAAAAAAAAGATGTCTAGATGTCAAACATGAAACACAAATCAACCCAAGGAAGCAAAGGGAAATTGAACAATTACGTGGCTGAAAAACAAGGGTTTAAAATGGAACATGTCTCAAATGTAACTATAGCTTCACTGCCAAAAGCTGACTCCTGCAAATAATTATGTACTTGCTTAACTTTGTGCAAGTGCATAACCACCTGAAAGGCAAATGAATGTTAATACTCAATTTATACAGCTAGGCATTGTGCAAACAAGTAAAGAGAGAAGGTGCTCATTCTTAATGTACAGTTTAAATGGAGAATATAGAAGCATTCAGATATCATGATGAAGTGTAGCATAAAATCTTTACTTACATATGTGGGGAAAATGATTCAAATGACCAAGTTCTTTATTTAGCATGTCTTTATCTTTAAATGTATCTGCTTTATTCCTTTATATACCTTGCTTGAGAGGTTGACTGGGCTTTCCAGTTCTTATAGAAAAAGGAAGTTGGAGAAGGAGTGTATGGAGATATAACAACATTGAGGAACTTTAATGTGTAGGAGGCAACAGGTACAGAGGCAGGAGAAGTAGAGACGATTTGAAGGGAGTGATAGATATGTTGTTTTTTTAGTCTGAAAGAAGCTCATGTCAGAAAAACAGATATGTAGGAAGGAGTCAAATTTTGTCAGGACTGAAGATAAACAGGTTGCTAATGTTTATGTGGAGGGTGAATGGTTGGCATTAAATTACATGGAAAATGGGATGGACTTGCTTAGAGATTTTGGAAAATGGAGATAATTTTTTCCTGCAGAAAGTTGATGGATTAAAGGCAACTTACTCAGGGAGTCTGTGGTAGCTGAAAGAAGAAAATGTGTAACAGTTACCTAATTCACAGTAGTATCCACTTTGTGAATATCCTTGATGCAAAGCTGGCTCTCTGTTTACTAGCACCCTCATTTGTTGATTCAGGAAGTGATGAATGGAACCAGTTGTCACATCACTGACTACGTGAACAACCCACTGGATCTGCTTTTGGGGAGTAGACATGAAAGGAAATGAAACAAAGAAAAGAAAGGGATAGAAAAGATGGGAGCCTAACATAGTGTTGTATTTCATGAAATGTCTACCATTCATACTTCATGCATGTGTCTTTTTTAACATGACATTGATTGGCAAGAGTATTCAAAAGTGTACTGTCTCAGGCCAATGGATCCAATGTAGTTTAAACCAGCCCTGACTGAAAATTGTTACTTGTATATGATTGCTGAATTGCACGTGTGAAATTAGTGTGTAGCTTCAATCCAAATCAAGCAGTTTACGTTTCCATATCACCATATAAATGGGAACTAGTTGGCTCCTTGATTGGCACTCTCAGTGTAGGCGACAAATTGCTGTACGTATAAAAGGCCAAAAGCAAAATTAGTAAGGTTGTATTGGGAATTTTGTCCTGTTACTGCATATACTGTAAAGTACTTGTTCTGCAGATAAAGTAGGACTTCATTTTCCCATGCTGATACGCTGGAACTTTCAACAAGAACTAAATTCACATTAAAAATGTGTGTGACAAAAATGTATTTTAAATATGACATTTTGTTAAGGGCTTTTTAATTACTGCCAATCTCAAGTATGTCTATAGATGGACCTGTCGACTGTGAAGTAGCGGCACTGATAAATTGTTTTGATTGCACAGGGATTGCCACCTAAATGTTAAATAATCACATTTAGACTGAGGTGAAAATGATTAAAAAGGATTGTGGAAGTCAGAAAAAAGCTCTTGGATCTTTTCTCTACACAGAAATGGAGGAAAAACTGTAAGAGGTTATTCTTTTTTAGTAGAAGTCATCAATTACTGTGGGGTTGAAAGGAGCTTTTAGGCAGATCCAGTCCTGATTAACATATCTTAATAAGTTTCTCCTTTATGTTCACTAAGTTGTTTTGCTCTTAGTATTGCAGACAGAGTACTCTGTGGGTGCGTCCCCATGAACAGGAATGTGCATTCCCTGGGGACAGCTAGCAGTGGCACACATTTGTGCTGCTGTTATTTGTCCCCAGGGACCACCCCTGCATGCATGCTCTGCTGCACAGCAAGTTACCCTGGGTGGGGTAGGAAAGGCTGGGGCCAGCACCTGGGCTTCTCCCAGCAGTCTTACCTGGGGCTGTGAGGCCCCCCAGGGCTCCAGCAGTGGAAGTCTGGATGCATGGAGCTTGGCTGGCAGCCAGATTGTGGCTCTGGCTGGTCAGGCTCCTGTTTCGGCAGCACATGCTGCCAACACATGTGCCACCCCACTTTTTTTTTTAGGATGGATTTTTTGACTCTAGGATCTCCTAGAGTCAAATAAACCCCACCACACTGCAAATTCGCAGTGGAGCAAATACCTGCATGTGTGGTGCATGCAGTTTGAGGTACCATAGATGGGTTTGAGGTGCTGCAAACTACACGTGCGCTCGTCTGGATGCACCCTATATGTGCAATCATTTTAAAGAAAAATGATGCAACTTCAACTACATGCGAGTACAGAGGGGGGGCTGCAATAGTGCAGCCACACTGTCTCTTCCTGACCAAAGTGGCAGCCAGGGATTTGAGTCTAGAAGAAAGTAAGCATTCTTCCCCTCTCTTCCCCTACCTGCTCAAAGGAAGGGAAATGGAGGTGGGAATGCTTACCTTCTGTGTAGCCCTCACACAGCCCACTTGCAGTGGGATAGAAGCTCCCCTTGCCCCAGAATGGTGCAGACACTGGCAGAAGCAGGCAGGGGAGGGACGGCGAGGGAAGAGAAGGGATGGGGACAGAGGTGCCTCTAAGCACTGAGGGGAAGGGAGTGGGGAATACTTACCCTACCCTCAGGACTTAAATCCTCATCTGATGGTCCTGTAGCTCTGTCTACTTGCCCTGGGGGGAAAAAGAGCGGAAGGAAGCTGGGACCATGGGATACAGCCATTCCTGCAGCACCAGTTGCCACAACCACACCTTCCATTTATAAAATCCTGGATCCATCTCTGTGTGAGCATACACTCCAAAATATCTCTCTTAAAGCAGCACATAATGTGCTGGTATAAACTTGTTCAGATTTGAGAAAATAAAGGAAAACGTGATTAATATGCACTGGGTAAATATACAGAGTAGACAACTTCAGAACAAATTATTAACACACAAAAAGATTACAGATTTTTTTTCTTATGGCTTGCTCCTCGTGACCCTGATTCTTCAACATTGAGTATATTTTACTCAAATGGGTGGACTTCTTATTAGGTTAGACAGTTTTCGCTGTTTCCTAGATCAGGGTACAAGAAGAATGATTTTATTCATTTTGCACGCATAAAACTGGCTGTTCATGATGTTCGTGTTTGAAGCCATAAAAACACATGGCTTCACTTGAAGTATGAGTGGTTGTCAGTACATTTATCTTCTCATAGATTTGAGCTTCCTATTATGGTTCCATAGCAGTTTGAAATCTAGATTGCAAATTATTATTATCAAATGCTTATAGTAGCACCCAGAGGCCAATGTTGAGATGGAGTTTCATTCTGCTGTTGCTTTATAAACTAAATAGGCTGTAGTCTGGCAACTTCAGTGAGGCTCTGTGTAGGTTCACAGGTCTCTTAACAGGGGTCTCTTTGCAGACTAATGGCCATATACAAGAAACAACTCCTGCCCTAGAGGGCTTCCCATTTCAAGGAGATCTGCTCACTGCAATCTGTTCTCTGCTATATTGTGCCAGTCCACTGAGAAACCACAGAAAGGGTAATGGGTGATTAAAAGGTCCTTCCTATGATATTCTGATCTTCACCAATACAGAAAGATTGACACTACTTTTCAGAAGAAATAAACAGTTCTCATTAAAATATATTTGGAATATCTGAAGACAATTTCCCCACCCTCTGCTGTTGTCATTATATCCTGGTGTTGGAAAACTCAGGGAGTTCTAGGAGTTGGATATTAAAGCCACCTGAAGTTTCTCTCACTGGCATTTTATGTGAAGAGAAATGATCCAAAGTCACTGGGATGCCATGTCCCAGAGAGGCTTCCCCAGGGTGAGGAATGCAGAGAGGGAAGCAGAAGGAAGTGATGACAGACCTGACACTTATATTCAACTTTAATGTACGGGGGAGGGGTTGTTTGTTTTTGTGGGGTTTTTTTATTATTCAGATTATTTCTTTTGTGTTTTCAGTGAAACTAGTAAAATGAGAGAAAAATGGAGTCAGGGACACGATAGGTATAAACAAAAATAGTGACAGGGAAATAACACTTGGGCATCAGCTAGCAATTTATACTTTTTTCACCATGCACAGTAGGATAGTAATGTAGTATGTAGCTGTATGCTGGATTTATTAATCTTTTCTGCCTCATGTAGTTCAGCCTGTCAACTTCAGCTCATGTATTTCATCATTATGGCTACAAAAACAAATACTCACTACAGGAAGGTGGATGCTGAAAATAAAGTAATTAAGAGAAATGAAAAGATATACACCCTTTATGGTGTTAACAGCTAGTCTGAGTACAGGTGGACTAAGAAGGATGAACCAATTAAAAACACAGTCACAAGCATAACTTCTATAAACACAGTAAACCCTAAACCCACTTCCTTAACCATAACCTCTATGCAATAAACTATATGTCCTCCGCAATATTCTATTCTATTTCCTTGTTTACCTGATATTCCATTTTTGTATTTTTAAACTTCTATTGTCAACGCTGTTTACTTAAAATTAGAATCTCAGCCCTTCAAGCAGCTTTATGCAATGAATAAAGGTAGGGAAATTCAGATTTTTTTGAGTACTCAATTCATTTTTTTTTTCAGAATTAAAGCGAATATTTAAAAGGGCTATATTGTATTCCACTGACTTACTTGAAAACAGATTTCTTCAATGTTTACCACAAAAAACCTTACTATATTCTTTCTGCTAATAGCAGGAAAAAATTCCATCCTGCAAAGTCCAAGATGCATGATGGACAGTTCCATTGAAATTAATGGAACTACTGATAATGCCTAAACTAAACTGCATTTGCAAATCTTTTCAGGATTTGGATGCATCATGTCCCAATTACTTCATTATAGCTATTACATATAGTTGGAAATAAAACATTTTAAAATTTATTTGGCTCCTTAATTGAAATACAAAAATTCAGCTCTTGATCCAAAAGTTATGAGATGGTATTAATGAGAGGCTTCAGTTTTCTGGATATCTGCTAGAAGAATAGAGTCCAACGTAAGATGCAAAGTGAATTCCTAACTTGTGTGGAAGACAACTTTTTGTTCCAGAAAGTTGGGAATATAAATAGTGAATCTATCTTGATTTTTGTCCTGACCACTATGAAAGAACTGGTGGAAGATATGAACGTGATGAGAAACTTGGGAGGAAATGATCATGATATGACAGAATTCATGATCCTGAGATGGAGAAAGCAAGATGTCAGCAGAACTAAGACACTGTTTCAAAAAGGCAGACTTCAACCAGTTCAAGGAGATAGTAGGCATGGTGCCATGGGATTACAGACTAAAGGATAAAGGTGCCCAGAAGGGCTGGAAGTTTCTAAAGGGCACAGCATTGAAAGCCCAATAAAAAGGTAATCTGACATGATGAGAGCAGCAGAAGAATAAGAGACCAATGCAGCTGCATATGGCACCACTTGGATGCTACAAATGCTAAGAAAAAACATACAGATGATGGAAAGATGGCTGGACACCAAGCAAACATACCAAAAAACAGCAAGAACTTACAGGGACAAAATCACAAAGGAAAAGGTAAAACATGAGCATCACCTGGTAGGGGAAGTTAATGACAACAAGAAGAGATTCTTTAAGTACATTGGCGAGAAAAGACAGACCAAAGAAGTTGTGGGTACATCATTAAATAGCCAAGGCAAACTCTTAATATAAGATGCAAAGAAGGCAGGGATGCTTAACAGCTACTATTTCAAGTCTTCACAAAAAAATTAAGCTGCAACCAGTTAATATGGATATTTGGATAAGGAAGGGGACAAACTGAGGAATGAGACAACAAAATAAGCAGTGATAGAGTTTTTGACAGGCCAGAATGAATTCAGTTCGGCAAGGCTTGATGAACTTCCTCCCAAGCTACTGAAGGGAACTTGCAGAGGAGATCTCAGTGTCCTTAGTTTCTCTCTTGCTCAGAGAGCAGCATGTGGACCAGTGGCTTGAATTTTCAGGATACTAGGTTTAGATTGGATATCTGGAAAGACTAGTGCTCCATGATCAAATTAGTACAGATTGTATGGGCTGGAGGGAGGGGGGGTTGTCTGCCTCTGTAGCATGGGGCATGGCCCTCTTCCTTGAATCTCTGAAATATGTCTTGACAGTATTTGTAATAGCAAGACAAGAACCGGTGTTCTTCTCCTACTTTACCTGTGGCTGGTTAGGTTGTCTGACAGGGTTAATTGTGTAGTTTTAGTAATAAGGTAGGCAAAGATTGTTATAGGATGTTTTGGATAGGAATTATCTTGCTTCAGGCAGCAGGTTGGACTAGATGACTTCCAGAGGTCCCTTCCATCACTACTTTTCTACCTGTTACATGGGATGGAAATTCCATAATATTTTGTTTCGGAAACATCACAGTAATTTTATCAAAATGTTGTATTTAATGTTGAAATATCTGTTGAGAATGCCAAGACAATAGCACATCATATCACACAAAGAGTAAAAAAAATAGTTTCAGCATTACTGGAATGAAATGAGAAAGTTTCAAAAGCAGGAAGTCAAAGCAAATTGTTCTAAATTTTCATAGAAAAATGTATCACAGTTCACATGTTCCAATAAAATCTCCATTTAGACGAAATAGCATTTCCTGAAGGAAACAGTTTTATTTTAAGGGTTTCCATCTCCTATAATACTTACTATTTCATTTCAGGAAAATCAATGAATAGTTTATATAGAAAACAGAAAATATGATAAGAAAATAATTTAATATAGAACTATAGATACTGATGAACCTATCACATATCTCAATTACTTTGGAAAGGGCCATGAAAATAAAAATAATAAGTTTAAAAAAGCACAACAGAATGGCTGAAGACCAATATGAGGATAAGAATAGGAAGGCAAATATAAGGCCTGAAGAAAATACGGTGCTACAAGAAGTATAAGGCTGGCCTGAAAAGACTTAAGTTTGTGCTCAAATGCTCTGTGAACTGCTGCATTTAAGTTAACAGAATTGCTTTAAAAGTCAGATCTCCCAGCTGCTGTAAAGCAGCACAATTCTAATTCAAGTACAGGTAGAAACACTGATTCAACGCCAGCTAAACTAGGTCCTTGTGAACAAAGCTAAACCTGTGTAGAAACCTTAACATTACAGGAAGATGAAAACTGCATCACTAATGCCCTTTCCTTCATCCAGATCAAAGAAAGATAGTAACAGACTGAAATAACAGAAATGCAAAGTGACAAGTACATTTGATGGACTTGCATCATTTTGAATAGGAATGAATGCTGCTATTCATCAGAATATTGTATTTACTCTCATACCAGGTGCCCTTCCCCCCCGCCCCCAATAGGACATGCACCCTATTTTCAGAAGGCAGTGTGGAAAAAAAACAACACTTTTTTTTCTTGCCAGCAGCATAAATACAGGTATTGCCAGGGAGCAACAGCTTACGGCTGCTCTGTTAACCCCTTCCACAGCAGCAGTGTCTGCAGAAGCAGGCTCTGCCCTAGAAACAGCTTCAGAGCAGGAACCCAGTTCCAGTCCCAGCTGCAGCCCCCCGAGGCAGTGTTCATAGAGTTGGCTCCAGCCTCAGGGAGGCAGCATGCACAGAACCAGCCCCACTCCCTAGCTGCAGCTTTAGCCAGGCAAAATGTTTGGAGCCAGTTCCTACTTAACACAACCACCCCAAACTTTCAGCATCTGATTTTTTGAAAAAAAAAGTAAGGTGTATATGATATATGAGAAAACCTGGTAAAATGTATGTGGACCTTTGCCTCATAGATTACAAGGTAGCTTCTATGCAAGTAGGGAAATCTTGCATTAATGATGTGGGATATGACATGGAGTTTTACCAAGATAGTATCCACAGGTTCCTGGATAAGTTTTCAAAGTCTTTATCTGCATGAATTGCAGAGGTGGAAAATTATCTTGTGGTGCTGTATGTATAGCTGTGAATGCCATGCTGCACAAGTCTGGCAATATGATCTGAAAACATGAGTATACTCATTCATTTGTTTTTAAAAGAAAAAATAAATTGAATTGAATGAAGATGAAAGAGCAAATAGAATATAAAATTAATATGATATTTGTAAGAGATGAAATGCATTTGAAATGTTTTTAACATATTAATCTTATATTTTGCTTGTTCTTGAAGCATTAAACTCAATGGTTGAAATAATTAAAAACGGATTTAATGTTTGCTGCCCTCTGTGGCAAGATAAGGATTGTTGCTGCAAGGAATCTTTTTTAATTATCAAGATACAAGTAACAGAAAAATTTTTAACAACCTGCGTTAATGCATTTGCCAATTTCAATATGCAAAAGTCCAGAAAGAAAAACTTAAACTCTCTTGTGTCCGTGTTATAAATACAGCAGATATTAATTTAGTAGATTAAATTTAATAGGTAATCTAAGCATATGTGCAGTTCAGCACACTGTTAACTGGATGAATTCCCACATTAACATTTTCCTTCCTTGTTTTACATTTTAAAAGACAAAAATATAAGAAAGAAACAGAGAGGAAAGAAAAATGTGCAACTGGTGTGTGATTGCGACTATGAAGTCAATATGCTATAAAATTCCATAGGGTTTTAAATTCAGATACACTGTACCTATCCCCTGCACTATAAAATTGCAGTCCACTTTTGAGAATGTCTTTGTGTTGTGAATTGACTTGTGTTCTCACCAATACATACCTTAAAAGCAGGGAAAATACTTTATAAAACTCATTTTAATAACTGTTCTTTAAACTCTTCTTGAAATTCAGACAATGATTGTTTCTCTTTGGTGTCTAGCAATGCAGAAGGGGTAAAATTGTAAAATTAGTCAGTTTTGAATTATCCATGGGATAAAGAAATCATATTTCTAACAAAGAAAGAATGAACAAAGACTTGAAAAGCATATACTTCTTTCCTCTCAGCTGACTCATATAAATCTCCAGGGATTTTTTTTCAGTTTAAAAAGAAATCTTTAGGTTGAGCTAAACTATGGAACATTTTACCCTTAAAGAGATCTCTCTGCCTCCCCACCATAAATTCATGGGAAAGCAATTATGGGAAGTTTATACTGGAAGTCATCTTGAAGGTTTACCTGTAGTGCTTAATGTGATAGCTGAGAAAATGTAGACTCTTCTCACGTTGTCTTAAGGGCTCAAAGCCTCTCCCCGCAGTAAAAGTGGGGAATAAAATATGGGGAAAATCTAGCGTGATTATTCTGTAAAAAGTACTGTACTGTAAGTGTAACTCTAACTCCTGGCAGATGACTAATTAATAAATAAAACCTAGATCTTATGCAGAAATTTTCATTAGCACATGATGACACCTTTTACAAAGGAGAGGAGCATCATCTTCATTTTACAGATAGGAAAACCATAGCACAGACAGTTGAAAAGTTAAATTCTTCAGAAGCCTTCAGACACCCAAGTCAGAAATGTATGTCCTCAGTTCCCTTACTTAGATAATACTTCAGTATGAAAGCACCTCGATTCCCCCGGGTGTATCTACACATGCTATTATTATGAAGCAATGAAGTCCAGTATATATTTCATCGGAGTTTATTGCTGCCAGGCACACCGTTTGAATGTGTGCCTGGAACTGCAGCATGTTGAGCTGGGACATAGCAGCCCTGGCTGGCAGAGGGTCTAGGGGGTCATCTTGTCACCCCGGGACTCCTCTGACTTGGCTCAACATGCTGCAGAGGGGCTGGCTGGGGCACAAGGGTGCTCCAGTGAGGGGCTAACCAGCAAGCAGTCCCTGCACGAAAGCACCCTTGTGCCCCAGCCAGCTGCATCAGCATCTACACATGCACTGCTGCAGAGTAAAAAACTCCACAGCACGACAGTACTTGTATTTACAAGTGCTATCCTGCTGCAGAGTTAATTAGTTTATTCCTGCCTAATAGCACTTCACATGTAGACACAAGTGGCATTTTTACACATGTAAGTGCCACAGTGCTGGGCGCTTTGAAAAGCATAGATTCATTCATAGATTGGAAGGGGCTGGAAGAGACTTTGCAAGAGCATTGGGTCCAGCCCCCCAGCACTAGGCAGGAAAGCATCTGGCACTGTGATGCTTGCAGTTATATAAGTGGTGAAATGCATGTCAGTGCTTAGATGGCAGTGGCACTCCTTTGAACTAAAACACCTTAAAGGTGCTTTAGTTCAAAGGCTCATCGCTGCCATTTTCTGTGTGCTGATGCACATTTTGCCGCTTATACAACTGCATGTGCCACAGCACAGTTTTATAAGCCAGCTCAGGTAGCTTCTGGTTCAGGGTGCTGCCTCTGTAGATCCTAACTGTAAGTTCCTAAATCTTCCTATTCATTATTTAGGGTGACTAGACCCTATTTAGTAGTGAATTCAGTTAGGCAGCTGGTTGCTTAGGTCCATATGTATTTCAAGCCTTGAGTGACCCACCCAAGTCACTTAAGAGGCCACTTCCAGAGCTGATAGTAGAACCAATGTTGTAATCCATAGGCTTTAGCGCCTCCCCACCGTCTTCAAATCTGCAGGTTTAAGCCCTAGCAGAGAAACTAGTGTATCTTTCACAATTATTACTAGAGTTACTATATTTCCAGTTCCAAAAAAAGAGGACACCTGCCAGGGGGGACACCTCACGCCCAACCAATAGCCCCCTGGCCCTGCTAGTGCCCTTTACCCCCAACCCACAAACCCCTGGCCCTGCCGTTGCCCCTCATTCCTGATCCACAGTTCTTCACCTCGCCAAGCTATGCTGGTACCTTGTAGTCCCAATCTGCAGCCCCCCCAATCCCTGCTGCTGACCCTCACTCCTGACCTGCAGACCCCTGGCCCTGCTTGTCCCCCTCACTCCCAACCCACAGCCCTCATCCCTGTCAGTGTCCCTCATTCCCGACCCACAGCCCCCTGCTAGAGGGGGCCCCCAGCTGCCCCCAACCTGACCCAGCTGAAGAGTGCTGACTCCGATTCATGAAGGAGGCGGTAGAGTGAGTCCGGCCCCAGTGTGGGTGAAAGGGAGGAGCGAAGGTCTGTAGCACCCCCTGCCCTGGTCTGGGGCTCCAGCACTTCATCAGGTACCATAGGCAGCATTACCTAGCCGGACTGGCCCCACGAGCAAAGACACTGGAGCTTCCCATTGCCCTCAAAGGGCCACCACCCCTTTCTCCCGCTAGAGGGGCAGATGCCTGTCCCCCAACCCCCTGTCATGGTGCAGTCCCAGTGCCTGGACAGCTTCCCCCAGTGCTGGCAGGCACCTACCCCCCTCACACACCCTAGCCCTCCACCCCCCACGGACTTACCTGCATGCAGCTGCTGGTGCTACTTCCACCACCCTGCCTGGCTGCATGCTGTCTGTGTGTGTGCACGTACACGTACACGTACACGTACACACACACACACACAGTGCCTCCAGTCACCCTCCCACCAGCGGAGCAGAGCAAAATCCCAGATATTGCTTCAGATTTCAAAAACTGCCCGGATGGAGATTAGAAGATACAAAAAGAGGACATGTCCAGGAAAACTAGAACGTATGGCAACCTAAATTATTACAAAACTCCAAAATTTGCTTATGACAGTCTTAGGAGAATTAGGTTGTTAACAAGCCAGAAAGAGTCTTGGACCAGGGTTAGACTCTGTTCTTTGGAACAGTTATTTATCAAAAAAAAACAAACATCATCTATGACTGGCCCAAGTAAACACTAGAATAAAACAGCTTGATGTAAATCATACACAGGGTGTGGAATATGCTTTCAGTTCATATAAGGAGTAAACATACATATCAAGGTTATTTGAAATTTTATGGCATAAATCTGTTTTAGTCATCTGTGCTTTGTTTCTGTGTGGCTGAGGTATGTGTATGATGGCTGCTAAACACAGCCCTTAACAGATGTTTTACACTTGTCTTGTGTAAAAGGGTTCTAGTATTTCAACAGATAGCAAAAGAGGAAGAAAAAAGGAACTAAACATAATTAATAGAAGACTGATCATAAGAGGGTGAAAAACTTAAGGGCTGTAAATAATGTTTTAATTTTCTTCACCAAATAACTTTTTGCTATTCATGCTTGCTGGATAGCATGAAGATAGGGATGGGAACTAGCGCAGCCTGATTAATATCTTAAAGGTTATCGTAAGGGTGCTTATATTAACTAGACTTCAAATATGAAGCACTAATATCATCTACCATGATTAAGAAAACCAGTGCTTCAGGGGACAACCTAGGTAAAGTGCAACTCAACCAAGAAGGTCAGCTAAGCTACTTGGTAATGGTCTCATTAACTTGGAACAGCATAGTAAATGTCTGAAGCAGTGGATTTTTTTCATAACATTTTTATTATGCAATTATTCTAAATGTTTGGGAAGATGACAAGGGCATAGTACTAATATTATTAATATAAGCCTGAGAATTGGAGTGTGTTCATATATACATACACACACAATTTGCAGTCTATAGATAGATAGATAGATAACATTTTGCATATATAGGATTAAACATGTTTCTATGAAAGATAAAAAAAATCTAATTCTAGTTGTCACTTAAGTGGTTAATGCAAAAAGCTGTTACTGTAATCTTAACATGTCATTGTTAACTAAGAACACATTCAAAAGCAAAGGTTGGAAAATACTATTTCTGTTTAACAATTATTCCCTTTTAACTGTGGGAAGGCTGAGGTCTGGGGAGGTTAAATGATGAACCGAATGTCATGCAATTAAAGTTAAGTTCCTCTATTAATAACAACATGGTTATAGTGAACATTTTACATGTTTTGTGACACATATTAAAATAAAAACATAAGCAGCATCTTTACGTATGTAATGAGAACACATAGAAAAATATGACGTAGATGGAATGGCCACTTTTCCTTTTTTTCTGCTCTATAAAAGGTATCAGAATAGACAGCTTACCTAGAGGCCATAAGACCTGTCAATAGAGGAAGTCTGTTTCTAGCAGCAGGTAGTTAATGATGCAGCAGGCTTATGACAGCGACAGAAAAATTGATGTCACCTGCTAAAATTCTGCCTCTTATGGTCATCCATATGTGAGTTTAAGCCTCTTTTGAATCATACCAAGCCTCTTTTCCTGGTTCTATGTTTTGTCAATGAGCAAAAGATTAAACATACACTGTGTAAAAAAAGATATTTCTTTTTTTATCCATTTTTAATTGGTTGCTTTTTAATTTAATTTGATGGCAGATTGCTCTTTTATCAAGAGAAATAGAAATATATAACTTCTATACCATTATTTTGTATACCTCTGAACTAAATATAGACTTATTTTTTACATTCTCTCCTTCCTAAAAGTCAGTACTTACACATGGCAGAAGGTACAAAAAAATCCATTTGAGCTCATGCCCTTTAAAGTACCACTTCTGTTTCATGACATGTTACCACTTCTTAGGACCAGATTCTCAGCTGGTGTAAAT
Organism: Alligator sinensis; assembly: GCF_000455745.1. NCBI lineage: Eukaryota > Metazoa > Chordata > Crocodylia > Alligatoridae > Alligator > Alligator sinensis. The sequence goes on along the minus strand of NW_005841841.1, from coordinate 6,375,444 downwards.
TTGCATAGCTACATGAAAATCTATAGGGGTAAGATTATTTGTAGCTGCTGAGCATCTGGTACACAAGATTTTGCTGTTCGTATCAGTAAGAACATTTAGTCAAAATGATACTCCAAGGCATTTTTGAAATCTTAATATCTGGTTACTTTAAGATTCAAGTCATACATAACAAATATTTAACAAAAATGTGGAATTGTATTCTTGATTTTTTGCTATTAAAAGTTATACCCTATGGAAAATCTGAAGAGTAAGAAAGAAAAATGTCTTGTAAAACCTGTTGAAAAAGGAAGTTATGGATGCCTGATACTAAAAGATAGAATGTTTATATCTATCCAAAATAATAACCAAATGGAAAGTTTACTTTTGTCAGTGGGTTTCATTTTTTTTTTAAAGGTGGAGGTGGGATGTATAGATCAGTGCTTTTGGTACATGGGAAAAGCTCTTTCTGTTCAGGGCAGTTTTTGTACATTTTTAAGCAGCAGGGTGAGATTTGATGCAGCTGGGTTTATTCTGCCCAATTGTATAGCTTCTTCTGTGATGTCCTCAGCCTCACTGTTGGAAAAATCCTGAATGGGTCAAGAGCAAGAATGAATCATAGGTCCCTGAAAACATTTGTCAGTATTCTAAAACTACCAGACAATTGGTTGTGATTGGCAGTTTCTGCTCAAAAAGAGTGACTAGATTTGGAAGACCAGGATGCTGCAGGTCAGAAAATGAAGATGATCAGCAGAGTTGCTGTATTTTTTTTAGGGAAGCTAGTGCAGCATTTGCTAGCCAAAATTTTCTTCCCAATCATTTTCTCTGACACAGATCTGGTCTTGAGATTTATCAAACCACCACCTCTTACTGTCTCAAGGTAATGGGCTTGCCAATGCCCACGTGCTTACCTCAAAGGAATTCCAGCATATGCAATGAGTTTTGAAATGAAGACAGTAAGGAATAAATGTTGCTACTATAAAACAGGCAAATATTTGATTAAAATGTTCCTTACATTTTCATGAACAAAGGGAAATACAGACTAGTAAAAGATTGTTGAAGAGGGGGAGAGAGGCACAGAAGTTTGGAAAAGCAGCTTTTCTCCCTAATTTCTCTAGACTCACTGAAAGCTCCTCATTTAGTGGCCCAGAAAAGGGTCCAAGAAGATATTTACCTGGGGAGGGCAGAGGAGATATGTGCCCTGTAACCGACCCTCCTCCCTGAGGGGTCTCCTTTCGGGTGACTAAAGGTATATTTACAATGGTTCCATGCTCAATGCTAAGTTTTTTTATTTTGGGGAAGAACCTATTTTTTATCAGTAATCTTGAGCAGTGAGGAATGAGTTTAGATACACTAAAGAACTGACAAGCTCACCTTTAGTAGAGGGTTGACTCTTAGTCACTTTTGAAGAACTAGAGGAAAATGAGTGCAAACCTCAAAAGGCTCTTTTGCTCTCAGGATGGGTGGCTTGTCCTATTCCAAACATTTGGACTTAGAATGGGAAGCAGCAACAATCTTTGGAACAAAAACAGGTGTTTTACATAGTCAGTTAACTTCTGCATAATTACTTAATTGCTTAGAGATAATGTAACGGGTAAACATTTTGGAACAGACCACCTACACAAGAAGGAACCAACACAGCACTGAACCCCCCACTGGAAGCTTGCGTCATTATATGAGGACTGCTAATCTGTATGTTATGATATACAGGTGAGCAATGTTGACCAAGAGAATCCTAGTTTTAAGAGTTGATGGATTCTGTTCTCTTTCCTGCCATCTGAGTATTTCTCTGCTTTATGTTAATATTCCCCCATCCTCATCAAACCCAATTTGGTAACCAAATCTAAGTGAATACTATAACCAGCTTAAATTCGATTCACCTTTTTTTTTTCCAGATGGCTGTGTGAGGACCTCAGGGCAGAGCAGGAAGCAAAAGTCTTCATTACTGGATTAGCATCTCTAGCATGGTGCTGTGCTGTAGTGGGCACTGTTCCTATACTATTTTCTGCTGTTGTTTTTCATCTTTTCTCCACTATCACCGCTACTCCCAGCAATTAGCAGGATTCTGTCTGGCTCTCAAATCTTTAACAAATAACCTGTATAACAGACAATGCAATTCGTTACTAATGCCATTTCAGAAATTGTTGTGATTTAATAAAACATTGCCTTTAAGATAAATCCTAGTTTGCTGCATGCTGGAATAAATTGAAGAAGAATTTAATTGATGTACAGCCTACTTTATACTTCAATAAACTCTTGCTGGAACCATTATGATTGGTTGTTTTTGAAATGTAAGCAGACAATGCCACTTAACGTATTGTGGGAAAGCTAATGAATGATCCAATTACTGAAATGAAGATTTGTTATTAGATCAAGGAAACCAGGATTTCATATTCATGAATTCAGAATGTTGGTCAGCTTTAGCATATTACAAGCTACACATCAAAAGATAAGCCTTGCTGCACTTCTAACCATAAGAAAGGATTCAACTCTCACTTTAATTTAGTAAATCCACATCTATCCATTCTTATCTTGGTTATAGTGAAAACAGCCCCAATGCTTTTGAAAATTTGCCTTAATCTTAGTCTTCATCGTAAAGCCCAGACAATGTGGCTATTAGCTCACACCATCCTACATAAATATCCTAGGAGGGGTGTGTAGAAGGAAAGTCATCAAATGCATTGCATTTTCCCCCAAACTTTCCCCAGCAGAATGGGGTTCATTAATTGAGCCATAGTTTTGCTCCTAAGCCACGTGCATTTCCAGGATCTGAAAGAGACATCGACCATGACATTTCTGACTCTACAATAGCCGCTGAGTGCTTTTCATGATGCACCTAATTTTCCTTACACTCCTACACTCTTACAGTTCTCCTACTTTGGAGCCACATGACTAGGGCCAAATGAGGCTGTAATTTTCACTAGGTCTCTGTGGAAATGAGCACCACAGACATTCTAACAGAGTCTTGTACTATATTACCTTTTCTGAGTAATATTGGGGAAGACTTGGGATTGGAAAGAAAAAACATAATGGTCAGTAGCCTCTTAACCCTGAACCCTCCACATGGATCTCAGCTTTCCATGGTGGTCTAGGAAAGACGAGGCACTTTTATTAAGAGACAGGGGTGTACTGGGCACAGTAGTATTCCTAACTGCATAGATCTTCTTGGAGCTGACCTGGGGCATTATTATGATTTATTACTTATTTATTGAGCACTGGCAGCATTTGGCTATTTAAAAACAAGAGGAATGATGTTGGTGTTATGTGACCTTGAAGCCTTCTTCCTGATGTGCTAGCATAGGTAGGTAGAGATCTCAGAAAAATAATACAGTCACAAATTTAAGGAATACCAGAACCACTTGCATTTATTACTAGACAAGGTAGTGGTAGCTTTCCTACTACAGCATAGTATGATAGGAAGCAAAGACACCCTTCCAAGTTTTCTGTCAAAGTTTTTACTGTAGTGGGAGTCCTTCCATTCTGGAACTTGTCTCACTTGTTAGAGACTGTCCGTATGAAAGTCAGGAGCCACGGTCTGACTCAACCAAGATAGGTACTCAGTTGCATCATGTTTAAGAGCTTTTAATGTTATAATACAACATTATTTATCTCATCTATGATGAAAAAGCAAATAGTCTCATCAGAACATCGAATTAATTGTTTTAGGTTCTGTGGAAGTCACCTTGATTTGGGAGGTCCTGAATACCCACTTAAGGTCAAACAGGGCCCTGATGAAGTTAATGGGTATGGTTTTGAACAATCTGTGAGAAGTAGATGAGAGAATTAAGGCTGTTGGATGTTATGAAATTGAAAGTATTGATAGTTGTTTCACATGGTCATATCTAACAGTATAGCAAGATACATCTGTAGATAGGATTTTCATGTTGTATTATTCCTATATACTATTTTGTAAGCATGTTTAAATGAAGCTCACAACATCTTCAAGTGTAAGGTATAGCAATGGTGGTACATTTAAATTATGTTCAATATATTTGATAATATGCAGCTGAACATTAAACAGATCAACTCTACAATAGCTATCTTGCATGACTTGATAATGACATCATGTTCCTCTGTTTCATGCTGATCTAGTAAGACAATGCTATTATTTCTCTCTCAGCATTTAAACCAAAATATTCCTTCAAGTAACAAATATGCCCCAGTGCTCACACAGCAACATAAAACACAGTTCTACCTCCCTTTACACTGATGTAGCCCCACTGGGAACTTAATGGGTGTGGAAATCGGTAACCAAGGTCACCATTTGGTTGCTAGATAATAAAGCAAAGTGTTCTACTTTGAACAGTATTTTTGACCTATTTATTCTGTTTAAAGGAGACCCAGTTGATATAGCTTCCTCCGCTGCAGATGAGCTGCAGAGACAAGAACAAATGCAGTCATTATTTGGGATTGCTTTGATATATTTCTCATGTTTGTAACTGATTTCCTTCTTGACCACATACTGCTATGCCAGCACACACAGCAGAAATTTTTTGTTGTGGGTTTTCAAATCAGCTCATCTGCCCACAGAACATCTTCATCACTCATGTCTTAAATGTTTGCTTTTTCTAGCTGCACCGCCCATCAAGTCATAATTTAAATGGTAGAACAATTCGTCAGGAGTTACTACATTAACTTCCCCATGCAGAGGGCCCAACCTTCTCATATGGTAGGTTTGTATCCAAGCAGCAGTTTACTCAATAATTACCTTTAAGTAGCAAATTCAGTTGAGAGCTTCTCAGTGTATCAAAATTAAAGGGATTTTGTATGTTCACAGTTCTGAAATAATTTAATCAAAGTGGGGGGTGGAGCAGAGCAAAAAGGGAGATGGTGAGTGGAGTATGGTCAGGTACCTTAATCTGCATTAGACCTGTTGTGCATTTCCAATTAATCAGTTACATGGTACTCCTTTTTTCTGTTAATGACTACCATATTAAATAAAGTCTTAAATAGTCTGCTAGGATGCTCAAGACCATCTAGCAGGGAGACTGAGTGGCTGCCAACTCCTCTGTTTATTAGAGTTTAAGGTCTTGAAATGTCTGAGCAGCTGGATGATTGCATATAACATTGGCAAGTAGCCACTATCCTCCTCCAAACCCAAATTAAGCCCACTCTCATACCAGAAAAAAGAAGGCACAAGCTGCAGCTTCACATTATATAATAATCAATATATATATTATCTATTTTAGGCTACCTAAATGGTTCAACAAAAAGACTGATACATTTGCAACTGGTTAACAATCACTCCACTATTTTCCTGAATGTATGTCACGCAAAATTATTATTTGCCAAAAAACTAAATCAATCTATGAATAATTCTCTCCCTAAAAACTGCACAACTTTCTTGCACATAACTGACTTTTGAAATTCCTAGCTATACTTCTTAGTTTTTATTGGAAACATAAGCCACGTGGCATCTCTGTCTCCATCCTCTGATTGCTCATAGAGGGTGCGTTCAGATAATCCTGCATGTGTAGTTTATGGTGCCTCAAAGCTGTTTGAGGCACCACAAACTGTAGCAAAACCCCCAGGTTTTTCTTATCTTTCTTTTTTTTTTTTTAAACTTAAAAATACATTCCCTCCCCCTCCCCAACCATTTCTGACTCTTTCTCTGCCCCCTCTATCCCTTATAAGTAGTTATAGGTAGTCATAGGTAAGCTAACTTCTTATACTCCCCTATAGTAACAAGCCCCTTTTATAATGTAAATAGTGTTCTGTTCTGTTTGTATTGATTTTTACTGTTTCATATTGAATTTATATGATTTAGGCCTGTGTCTGTAAAGTAATGTCAAGTAATGTCAAATTTCCATTTTGTATGTCAAGCCTCCATCTTGTGTCCTTTGCCTGGGTATAACCTATTGTATAGTATGTTGTAACTGTGACTCATATCTAACCAGTGTCATATAAATTGGTTCCTGAATGAATGGGAATCAATGAGGGTGCTTGAGGCATAATGGTACTAGGCCTCTACTGAATGATCAACTCAATGACCGGACCATTGCCTTGCATCGACTCACCCAGGAACCACAGACCTCATCCAGGAACAGAGACAAAACTCAGCATTTGAAAGATAAAGAAGCTACAGGAACCCAACATTTGGAAGACAAAGACCCTACAGAAACCAGCAACCCCACCATTGTGTCCCACCAGACAGTAAGGACACCTGGATCTGCATGTATGCATCTGAGCAGGACTGTCCTTGCCTTGACATGTCCTTCCCATAGGAGACACAGGTAGCCCACCCCTATAAAAGGGGTGGTAGGGACCTCCTCTCCATCTGGATCAGCACTACGCCACGACACCTATCCACCCAGAGGCACTGCTGGCGACCCCCATCTGGACAACAACTTGCTAGAGAAGACCCCGACTGGCCATCAAGAATCAACTCTCAGCCTGGGTTAGGTAACTATCAACCATCTTTCTCCCCCAAGCAAGGGACCTGAACTCTTTCTCTACATACCTGGACCTAAAATCCCTCTCCTAAGCCTTTCCTTTCCTGCGACCATTGTGTGGGTGTGGGTGTGGGTATGTGAGTGTTTGTGCATGTGTGTGGGAACCAATAACTTTGTGGGGCTGTGTAGTTTGTTGCGTGTTTAATAAAACTGTTATTTTGGAACCCTAAGTTGAGTTTTTGTCTTACTGACCTCCTGGCCCTGCTCCAATCTCTGCTCCCTGCCCCTCTGACCTCTGTTCTCTTTCTCTCTCTGCCACTTCCAAAACACCGGCTTTTCCCCTTGCCTTCACCCCAGCACCAGGTGACCCCGAGTAACCCTGGGGCACCGAGTGATCCTAAGTAACCCTAGGGCACCTTGACCCCAAGTAACCCCAAACACCCCCTAGTTTTAACACACAGCCACGGAAGTGAGTGTTTGTGTATGTGCATGTCTGTATGAACCTATAGAGTATTTGTGTAGTTTGTGTGTGTATATAATTTTGTATCATGCCCTCCTGTCTAACAGCACAATAGTGAGATCCCGAATGTTGATCTGGCATGTGTCAAGTCAACAGAACCACATACGGCACACATGCAGCTGTTTGTCAAACTGCTAATTTACAGTGAGGCACCAAAATTTGACAGCTGGAGCAGTGTGTGTCAGAACCCAGTAGTTAAGTGCCTCGGCACAGTGGAATTTTCTAGCACAATGAAGTTTCTTGGGACGATGGAATTTTCTGCTACGGTGAAAAACCCCGGTGCAAAAAAAAGTTCCTGCCATCCTTATGCAAATACGCACACCATTATTGGCCGGTTCTAAATTATTCCTGCATGGCGACTAGCAATTGGCTCGCTAGCCATATAAAAGTTAGAGCAGTTTCCGCCCAAGTCAGAGAACTCCGCGCCCATCTCGGAGTGAACTTTGCTGACTGATCATCCACCAACGACTCCCCGTCATCGGCCTTCCTGACGTACCCCGTGCCCTGCATGCTCGTTGAGTTGTTCATGGACATCTCACCTCACTTTCTAGAGCTCTCGTTCGGTTTGCAACTGTAACTGAAGTTAACTTTCTGCCTACACTGTATCCATCGACAGTGTAAGTAAAGCAATCTTAGTTTA
>NW_005841841.1:6351397-6367789 GCF_000455745.1 Alligator sinensis | reverse complement strand
GATGGAGTTAGAATTAGTTAGAAACTGCCCCTGGCACAGTGAAAAGTGCCACATGATGAACGCCGTGGAACTAGGGGCACACATCGCCTATCACCAGGCGGGCAGAATGGGTGAAAGGCTCGTCAGCGGCTACCTTTCGCTGAAGGGGGAAGAGGGAGCTTTGAAAGAATGGGAAGCACATCTTCACCCCGGGGCGTTCGGGTGTGTGATGAGTAGTGAGCGGGTCCTATTTAAGCCCTGAGAGGAAGTAGGCACCGCGTCCCTCACCAGAGTCAAACCGGCGGGCGCAGTAAACCCGACTCTTAGTCATGAGTACGCCCGCTGTATGCGACTTGTGTGGGAGGGTGGAGAACCGACGCCGATCGACCGGTTCAGTCCCCCAGCCCTGGCATCTGGATTGAGGGTCCGCGAGCTTCTTTCTGAGCTCCATGAAAATCTAGAGGCGGAGGGATGCACCACAACTGAGAGGGCAGGCCCGAAGTGCGACAAGGGGAGAATGTTGAATGTAATGTTCCACACCATAACAACTTTGCTGCAGGAGAATGCAAATCTGGAAGCCCAACTGCTCACAGCCGTTCAGGCAGCTAAAGAGGCAGCAGTAAAAGAAAGCCCCGAATTGACGTCATTCCAAGATGGCACCGAGGAAGGAGTGAGCCGCCCGCAGAACCCAGAAAAGAAGGGCGGAGCTTCAGAAGAACCAGCGGGAATCTGCCCAGTAGCCCCGCCCACTGGGGTGACGTCACTCCCAGCGGCCCTACCTCCTTACCACGGGGAGGGGGCATCGAGTGGAGGATTGCATCCGCCCCTCCCACCAGATACAGCAACAGCTTCGACAGCAGCTCATCCTGTAGCGATAATCAACCGGGTAATCAATGCGCAGGGTGCAGTCTGCACCACTACCTATCGCGCTCGTACTTGGACTGAGTTACAGGAGTTATGCAAGGAATCAAAAATAAAGCCTGAAGAAACTCTAGCTGTGTGGCTAGGACGCCTGGTCATGGAGTTTGGATCTGACTTGCTAGACTTGGAGGAGGCAAGCTTCCTGACCCTGCAAGCCTCGTGGAGTGGGGGGCACGCCACCGACAGACATAGTGATCATAGACATAGTGACGTGCAACATTCATTGGCCCATCCCACTTCCAGCGCTTATTGCGGGCCAAGTCGGCCACAAATCCCAAGCGTGGCACGACGGCCGCCCATCGAAGGCCAGTGCAGAACAAATTCTACTAGCAATAATAGGAATCTCATACTGTTCCTGGAACTCCAGAGCACACGCACTGGGACTGACACCGCCCCAGCAGAGAGGACCGTGGCCTCACCGCCACCTGCAAAACCCTGGAATTGTTCTGGTGACTCTCAACAGCGTGGAAGCCTGCACTGAAGTTTATGGAGGAAGGAATGCCATCATCCTTCGGATTCTCCGCAACCCACTAGCTGGCCAACCCGCAGGTAATCTTTTACGTCAACTCCCGCGACTACAGGCCCTTATGAAGTCGGACCCAGGAACTTGTAGCAACTTAGAGCATCGACCCACTGCATGCCCGATCGAGGCTCAGAGCGCAAGACATCGCGAATCTGACCTTCGACGAACATTGCCACCATTGCCGCAAAGAACGCCAGAGGAGAGAATCATGTTTGGATTCCTCCTACACCATTCTAGGCTCACTAAATGGCAGCTATGAATCCTGGGAGACGTGGGCCAATGGCAACTAGCATATGAACTAGGCTTCCAATATCCAAAAGAGTCAGACGACGAGTCCACGACGTTCTCATCTTGCTGAGCACGGACAAAACCACGTGGCGCCCGAAGTTCACGCCAAGTGAGCTTGTGTGGATCGTCATCCCATTTCCACGTCGGTCGCATCCGCGAGCATGCTAGAGAGAATCGTCCAGAGTGGAGCCGTGTCCAAGCACCTGTATCGTGTGCTTTAAAGAAAGCGGGAAGCAGCGGAAAATCTAATTGGCTGTCCCGTCGCGCGTGTGGTTCCATACAAACACTGCACTGTAATATAAGTTAATTAACTGTTCTAAGGAATTTTTCTTTACAGTTTTTTTTTGCCCGAAACCCAAAGTGCGTGGCGGAGGGAAACCCCGAGAGAGAGAGAGAGAAGAAGGAGAAAGAGAGAAAAGGAGAGAGATAGAGGAGAAGAACATCACCAGAGACGCAGAGGCCTGACGTGTGACTTCACCATGACACCTAGTGAAGTCCTCATAACTGAACTTTTTGTAACTAATATACTTATGTGTATTTGTGTTTGCATTGGTTATTTTTTAATTCGATCCATTGAGGATGAACTTTTTTCGCTATAGGCTTTTGTATATACCCGCTTACCATACGAACCCCCCCGAGAGAGATGATGACGACTTAAATGATGTGCATGTGCTCCAATTCCAGCTGTGCCATTGGCAAGGGGGCATGTCAGAACCCAGTAGTTAAGTGCCTCGGCACAGTGGAATTTTCCAGCACAATGAAGTTTCTCGGCACGGTGGAATTTTCTGCTATGGTGAAAAACCCCGGTGCAAAAAAAAGTTCCTGCCATCCTTATGCAAATACGCACACCATTATTGGCCGGTTCTAAATTATTCCTGCATGGCGACTAGCAATTGGCTCGCTAGCCATATAAATGTTAGAGCAGTTTCCGCCCAAGTCGGAGAACTCCGCGCCCATCTCGGAGTGAACTTGGTGGACTGATCACCCACCGATGACTCCCCGTCATCGACCTTCCTGACGTACCCTGTGCCCTGCATGCTCGTTGAGTTGTTTACGGACATCTCACCTTGGTTTCTAGAGCTCTCGTTCAGTTTGCAACTGTAACTGAAGTTAACTTTCTGCCTACGCTGTATCCATCGACAGTGTAAGTAAAGCAATCTTAGTTTAACCAATACGCTTCTGTGCCTAATTCTGCTCCATCGCGGAAAAGTACCCACCTGCCGTTCCGGGCTACTGGCCATAGCCTCGGCCTACCACTTGACCGCCACAGTATGCACCACCAGAAACAGAGCCTGGCTGGCCAGTGTCACACTCTGGCTGCCACCAGGCTCCAAGCAGTTGGATGGACACTGCTGCTGCCCTAGGAGGCCCCCAGGGCCCCAGGTAGGGCTACTAGGGCCAGCACAGGGGCTGGTCCCAGCCTCCCCTACCCCACCCAGGTCAATTTGATGTATGCCATAGCATGCGTGCAGCAGTGTGCCCTGGGACAAAAAGCAGTGGTACAAATGCGCTGCTGCTTTTTGCGCTGCAGGATATGTGCATGCCATTTGTGTGCACTTATCTGGATGTACCCAGAAAGTCTCTGGTGTATTTCTAAGCACAAAATTCACTTTGCACTGGCATTCTCCCATATTCACTTCTGTAGAATATTCATGAAAATTGGTTAGTAAAGACAAAGCTAATTCACTTCAAAGTCAAATGGTATTTGTATTTGTCATTTTGCAACATGTGATCAATTTGAAATAAATATGTAACAAACAAAATGCAGGTTACGTGTAGACAGATATTTCCCAGTCAGAAGTTGAAAAACCCATGTGTGGTTCAATGAACAGGAAAAGGCATTCTTCCATGTAGCTCAGCGAAGACCAGAGGCTTGTAGCACATTTTCACCAAGCCAAGTCTTTTTTGTTTGCTTGTTTGTTTTAATCGAAAGAAAACTGGCTGCACTGCAAAACTGTTACTGATATGATTAGTGAATCTCTACTTGGTTATCCACTGCTCTCCAATATCAGTCAATTAAGCTGCAACTTTTAATATGCTTTTCTGGCAGAGATATAAAGAGATGACAACTAATGACCAACATGCATATTCTGCTTTTATGGCATACAGTTGTATCATGTATAGTCTCTATCACTTCTTCTTTGAAATTCATAAATGCCTCAGTTCAGCCAAATATTTAAATATGTGCCTAAGTCCCACTTAAAATCAATGTGAATAGGATTTATGTTTGTTCCTAAGTTTGCTGAATCAGGGAAGAAATGACTATACTTTCTTTTAATTTGGGCCCTAAATTTATTCAGCAAGAGTATGTAACGTCTGCAGTGTTTTTGGTTTTTATACAGTACCCAAGGATTTTGTTACCCTCAGGTCATTTCCTTCAGCATATCTTCCTTTGCAATAAGGAATTTTGATATTGATTAAACCAAAGTGTCTCTTTTTTACAGTGCCTTTTAAATGGATCCTCTTCAAATAAGTCAAAGATAAGTTGCTGTAGAATGTCATTTCCCTTATTTTTCTGAACACTCCTGACAAAGAGCCTATGTTCATTCCTATTTTGTCATTAGCATTGCATGAACATGCACCTGTGACACACAGCTTTCAGTAAGGTCTTGCCTAAAATATTAAATTCCATTGCTTTCTAATTGTGTCATAATCAATTACTTTAGTGATGTATCTGTCCAAGGGCCAAATTGATATTTGCCACTTTAAGTTAAATCTAACCCAATGTTGTCATAATTGATCAAGTTGTAGTGGAAGCTCTCTCCTCAGGACTCATCAGTATGTATAGTATATGATATTAATGTGCTATAGTCCTGCAACAAGTAGTGAGAAAACTGAACTTTTTTAATAGAAACTCAATTTTTTCAGACCAGATCACTAATCCCTGTATAAACCCCATTGGAACAGCAATAGAATCTTCTGACTACAGCTGTCAATCTTTTAAAACGTGCAAAAAGCAAAGAATATTTTTATTATTATTCCCAACCTATATGCCATTTTTCTTTCATGAAGAAAAAGGAATTAGCAGCAAAATCCAACCTTTCACCCATGTTAATAAAATTTCACATTAGAATAAATGTGGCCTTGACACTGGGTAGTCTCAAGAGTGTGACACTGTTTCCCTTTAGTAACAGCAACATTCAGTGCATTAAAATTACCTTTGAAGAGACCTCATTTTGACTGTCTACTGTACTCATTTTGTAAAAGTTCCTTTAATAATTTCCTGTGCTGAATTCACCTCTGCACTGTGTTGATTGTCTTCTCTGCTTGGCATGGTACTTACTCTTGTCTGTTATGCCCTATATACTTGTTAGGGTCATGTAAGACATAGTAGAATGCCTTTAAAATTTGACTAACTATTTATGCAGTCATTTGAAAAGGTGCTCCATGACCAATGGGACTAGTGGTGTGATGTTCATAATTTTCAATTTTGACCCTGAGATTCCAGACACTTAAATTTGCTCTTGCATCCTTCACCAAAAAATAAGTACGGATTGAACAAAGTAGGTTTCATAGACACAGTAAGGATGATATCATACAGTAGAGCAGTGTGAGTTTTCAACAGGTGTGACACAAAATTAGCCCCTCACCAGGTGCCACTCTGATCCCCTTCTTCTGCCCAATCTCCTGCTCTTCTCTCTTCGCCCTACTCTGTTCCCTGCCCAAACTCCTCCTCTGTTTTATGTTTCCTATCCTATCCTGTGTTCCCGTCTGATCTCCTCCTCTGTGTTCTGTTTCCTGCCCTATCTTCTGATGCACTGCTTGTCCCTTCCCTGATCTGCTGCCTGTGCTACTAGTGGCAGTCCTGCAGCAAGTTGGCCATCCCTTCTCAGAACAAGAGAAAGTGCTATAGGTTGCACTGTTTCTCTGAGATATCTTATCCCCACTGAGTCTTGGCTCCTCAGCAGGATGCCTATGTGTACCAAGACCCTTAGTAGAAAACAGCAAAGAAGCAATATATGTAGGTGACCAGATGCCACTCATAACTCAAAGGAGAGCAGATCATCCAATGTAAACATACTTGTTTTTATGCTGGACTGACATTCTGTTTGCTTGTATTCAGATAAGTGCATCCAAAGCTGGGTGCTTATTTGAACTTTTGTGAGTAGGTAAAAGTGGGCTGATAGTTTCATAAGAACATGGCTTTGTGGGAAAATTGCAGGAAATTCATAAACACTATCAGGACAGCTAGAATACTAATAGAGGGGGTCTTCCACACCTCCAATATAAGGAAAGAAAAGGGAGTGCCTATGTAGAGAAAAATCACAGAAAATAATAAGAAAAAATGATAGAAGCAGTTTCAAATGTTAAATAGAAGCTCAGATTTTGCATAAATGTTTGAGTGCCTAGGAAATGCTGATCTGAAATACTTTCTACTGTGCATTCCTAATTTCATTTCCTACCTCATGTTGTTATCCAGGAAGCCTGTTCTCCGGTATGAGTCATTTTGTCATATTCCAGATCTGAAATGAATAAAGCTATTAACATTTATAGTGTGCTGTAGTTTTGCCATATCTTGCAAATGTCTATTTTTTGTATCTGTTGTCACTGTCAGGAGTAACAGCTGACAACGTAGGAATATGTGCCAGTTACCAATGCAGGAAAAAATAATAGTGCCCTTACTCACTCTATAATAAGAGCTCATTCCAGTTTAAATTTGGTTAAAATGTAACTTAATCTAAGCAGGAGATCATGAAAAGGCCTTATTATTGACTACTGCCTGCCTACATTAACAGAACTATCCCATAAAGGTTTATGAATGAAATGTACTTTATGACATTTTGGCTGGACTCAAAAGACATAGTCTTTGTTATTTTTTTTTTATTTAACCATGTAGGAAACTATATTTTAGGAAGATATAATATTAATAGCTATTGAAAAATGTGAAAAAGCCAAGTTAACATGAACCAAAAGATTATTTTAGTGAAAGTACTTTATTATTTGTTATGACATATGAAAACAAATTAGCTAGATGTTTTTAATAGAAAAATAAACCCAGTATTTTACCATATTTGCAGAGTGTTAGAAAGATCACTTTAAAGCAATGTATCTTGGTAGGGACAAAGTTTCCAAGGTCTTAGAAATGGGTTGGGTTGTCCACTCAAACCTGTAAGATATCTGGCCAGCAGACACAGGATTAATGAGTCATATTATTAAATAAGTTTGATTAGGATAAGACCCTCAGTGGTCTTTGAATGAGTAAGATTTTGACAAGAAAGACTTACCAAGAATACTTGGGTAACTTTCGACCTTAGCTTTATGACCTTTAAAAATTCTCTCTCTTCTACTTTGCTTACCCTCCTGCATTTTAAGATTTTTCCTTAATCTCCGATTAATGGTAAGGTACTATCCATCCTGTAAAACCAAATGCATAGAGCAACTTTCAACTGTACCTTGACCCAAATGAATATAGCATTGATATGGGTTTGCATAAAACCTCAGTCAATTATTCTCAACCAGAAGTCTAGCATGGTTGTTGCTCATTCTAGTGAAGAAAATTGTTACTTTCTACGGGCTTGTTAAACATTAACAACCAAAAATATGCTAGTGGGGGCAAGGGGAGGCCCCAAGAATGGGGGAGAGCAAAGGTGAACCAACAGGTAGGGATCACCCCCCCATATCAGGCCCACCCCCACCATCTCCCCAGCACCCCAGATCTCCACTCATTCCCCACCATCCCAGCTTACTTGGCACTGGTCCCAAGGGAGCAGGCAGGGAAGGGGAATCTGTCTGCCCAGCCATCACCACTGCTGCCACTCTCTGGTCTTGGTGAGTGGTCACAAGTAAGCTGGAGGACACAGGGGGTGTGGGTAAGCCTCAAAGCTCATGGTGGCAGGGCACAACCCTGAATTGTGATAGGAAAGAAGGAGAGGGTGCGGCAGGGGAGGGGGAAGAGGAGTCTTACCTTTCAGCCCTCAAGACCTCTGCTATCTTGAACATGTGACTGCTCCAAACTCAAGCTAGCACTAACACCAATCAATATTTGAGCAGCTTAAAGCAAGACATATAACAAGGCCCTAACATAGACAAGAGCACACAACTGTGCTACTGAGAATTCTCAGCTGATCTGTCTTACCCTTTCACTTTGGTGTCAAACTGAGTGATATTTTAGTGAAGTAACAGAAGAGGTGGATTACCTTGTATGTTGCTATGACCTTCTGTCTGGTCTTTCTCCTCCCAGGAGTCTGTGATCACTAGCACATCACTGGGAGAGATTCAGCCTTATAAGATGCCTTTACTACAGTGCTAATAGAACTTAAGCTTTCAGTTCCAACCACTTTCTTTTTTCGTTTCTCCCTTTGAGGTCTGCAGAAAGAGAACTTCAGAAAACATAAAGCTAATAAAATGAATGCCTTGACTCCCCCAGGATTTTTGTGATCTGTCAGAATCTGGCATGTGTGGAGGATAAAGGATAAATAAAAATCTATAAAAGGGTTCAAAGAAAAAATATAACAGTCTATTTATATAGCAAAGATGGAAATGTTAATGAATCTTGCTGCATGGAAGCATTATCTACCACGGATGGTTAGGGCTCATGTTTGCACAACTAAGAGTGATAAATGAGAGCCAGCTACAAAATAATTGTTAGGTTATGAATGTCCTAGAACCTACATATGGGTTTGACCATATTAAAAATCTCTCTCAGTTTTTATTAAATAAGGATATATGAGAGACACGAAAGCATATATCTTTAAAAATATCTGAATTAAATGTATTTTCCCCTTTGGTTAGTGACAATAAATTCACTTATTTTACAAACATTATACTTAATGTCATAACATATATTACAGACTCAATAGTACATTACTCCAACAGCTTCCTTTAGCCCTTCTAAACTTCAGAGCATTTATACTTACAAGGCATATTTCAGGTTCATCTATGTCAGGTACTTAAATAGCCCTTAATTTCAAGTGGAAGTGCGCAGCTGAACTGCCTGCCCTGCAAGGCAGCAGATGGATCTTAATCATTATTTTCCCCAAAGCTACAACAACCAAACGCTAAATGACCTCTAAACAGACTCTGCATGGGACCTGGAGACATGGATCAAAGCAGCATTACTGATGGAACTTAGGATAAAGCCAATAATATTTCTGGGACTATATAATGTGCTTAGTTTGCTTTGGACTATATACCAGTATATGCAATTTTGGAAAAATACCTGCTCATTGATTTCTATCATTCAGATATTCTTAAAGCAATACTACATTAGTTTGGTTCCATCTGCAAAATAGAACTGTAAATGGCTAATCTGCCTGCAAACCAGGGAAGAATCTGGCCACTGCTCAGAGTATTGGTTTTTCTGCTGTCTAATCTAGATGTACAGCTCTCTATGGTGCAGTTGGGTCTGGTTTCTAAGTAACATGCTCCATCTTGTGCTTTCATTCAGGTACTTGTTAGTGCTGTTAAAGCCAGTGTAGACCCTATCCCTGAGGAACTGAGTTGGCAGCCAGCATAATGATTGCTAATGCTGCCTGTAAGTAATCAGTTCAATAAAATAAAAAATAAAAAACCTCTTGAATCTTTTTGTCTTGAAGTACTAGATAAGAGGAAGGAGCCAAGCTGAGAGAGGTAGTTACTGGCAAATATCAGCTGGAGACAGCTGAGGTCTCTTCAGAAAGATTTAGTTATTTTTTGACCTTAGGATGAGCTAGGAGATGGAAGACTATGAACTAGGTAGAAGGCACTTTGAAATGTGTGTTCTATCCTGCAGGGAAAGAACCATCTTATTGTAACTGAAATCACATCGTCAGAAAATTGACTTTGTTGTCTGTTTCCTATTTAATGTCACCTTAGTAAGCAGAATTTCTTCACTGGCAGATAGATCCAGTGACTTCGAATCCATAGTTCAGTCTACCTGTAAAAGGGAGCCATCTCCAGGGGTGGCTGTAAGCCCCTGGAGGCCCACAAAATTCTCTTTTTGCCCTGCTCAATCTGGGAATAGTCTCCCTTTCATTTTCCTGATGTGTCTTTATGTCCTTTATGGTTATAAAAGGGAGACTGGCCCAGGGCTTCCCAGACCTGGTTTTGCGCTAAGGAACATGTGGTGGTTATGGTCCTTTGCATTAAGGGCTAATTGCATGGCTTCATACCTTCCCTATACCATGCCCCATGCCTCACAGACTTAGAGTCACCAATTGGGTGGGATACTCACCCCTTCATTTCCAGGCCACTTTGGACCTTCCTTCCTTTGTTGGGATTTTTAGCTTGTATGGCTTCCGTCCCTCTACTCTGGCTGGTCCCACAGCCCAGACACACTGCTGTAACCCTGGCTTCTGGGCCTCAGCCCTCACTCTGCCTTGAAGCTGCCCCCAGCAGGGCCCAAGACAAGCACATGTTTCTAGGACACTAATGGGACCTCCAAACCACCCCTCCAGTCCCAAGCTCAAGCCACCAGTCCTAACATAAAAATGAAGGCCACTTGCCTGCTTAATAACTGTCTCTCTCTCTCTCCCTGGGTAGCTCTTTCTTGTTTCTAGTCCTGCAGAGCTTCTTTCTTTCAGCATCCATGTAGATTCAGAGCCCCAGCATGCTACCATCAGAATCTGCATGCCATGACTCTCAGGGCTGGCCTCCCTGACTGGTTCAATCCCAGGGTTTATATAGCTCTGGCTTGAGCCCTTCTATGGTCATGTGCAGCCGCAGTCAGCTGACCTGACTACAGGGCTGTCCTTTAACCCCTGCTGTTCTGCCTGCTTGGGCTATAAAGACTTTGCCCTTAAAGGGGCCTCTCCACTCTCCAGTAACAGAGCTAGCGTTCCCTGTTACACACTGCATACTCAGTGAATGGGGCGACTACATTTCCTTTGACCAGATGCTGAAATTTATGCAAATGGCCTATAAACCTGATATTTGCAGTGACATTTCACTATGACAGTACAGTCAAAGGTGCTTTGTTGCTTCTTCTTTATTATCACCTCAGTTCACAAGGGTGTTTAAAAATGTCACACTAACTCTATAGAAGTGATACTTAATGACCAGGAAAAAAGAAATGTAAGTAGAATCATAGGTAAGACTGGAAAGGACTTCAGGAGCACATCTAGGCCAACCTCCCACTCAGGCATGATCATCCCTGACTAAACCATCCCAGAAAGATCTCAGTTTAACCTGCTTTTAACATGCTGCATCCAAGAATAGAGATTCTATAAACTCCCTTAACCACCCGTATAGTGAGCATATTCTTCCTAATATCCAGTATGAAGGATATGGCTAATAGATGAAATCAGGGAAGCTTCATATCTTTCTTTTGCCTTTATTAGATATGGGGAGAAGAGCATGGTTTGTTATGAAGTCTAAAATAGCTGCTGATTTCCTTCCTCCCCTCCCTAGATACAGTGGAAATCAGCATCTTAAATTTTCCTATTTGTCAATTATTTTATTCCTCTAAAGATATTCTAGTTTCCTGTTTATTAATGGCCTGTCCCTGGTTCATGAACAATGGAATAGTAAAATAGAGATTACAAGCATTAAGGGCATGTCTAGCCAATTGGGTAGAAATGTTATGTACCCATGTTTCAGCATGAATTTAGGATGCTTGTAGGCTCTTAGTTTGGGAGGGGGGAGGGGGTTATAACAAATTTTGGGGTGGCTCCAGCCCACCCCATAACCCCCCCACCCAGCACTGCCATTGCCTGCCCTGAGCACAGCCTGCTCCCTCCCCACCAGGAAGAGCCTAGCACAAACCCAGCCCCAGCCCCCACAGTGGCAACCTGCCCTCATCCCATGCAGATCTGGGGGCACATGCCCCCATGTCCTCCTGGGGTGTGCGTAAGCACCAGGAGCTATCCCCTCTAGACAAGCTGCTCACGGCTCCATCCCATGCCCCACCCCAGCTGTGCAGTGCTTTACCCTAGTGGGTATGCTTATTAGAGTGGTGTTGGGAATGCCAAATACTACTCTTACAGTGGCTACATGACATTTGGGGAGACATTTGGTACCTTCAGATTGACAGCAAGCAGTTTGAGAATGGTTTCATGACGATGTTACCCAGCCTGGTCCAATATGTTGGAGGCATGCCCTAAAACTAAAAACTTGTCAAGTGAAAACGTAAGAGAGATTAGAGGAAGCAGAATGTATTTTTTCCTTAATCTACAGTTTATTCTGATCCTTTAAATAAATACATTGGCTGGTGTGCTTTGCACCATTATCTAAGGAAAAAGACATAAAAATATTCTCCTAGTTGAGTTACAGAATGAAGTGTATTGCAAATTATGAACAGAATGCAGCTGGGCAATATTCTGTGGGGAACAATTACTGGTATGAGAGTACTCCACTTTAGGGTTTGGAGGTGTGCTGGGTGGAATGCAATGAAATGGATATAATGAGAAAAGCAACAACCTCTTTCCTTGGAAAATTCAAACTTCATGACTCTTGCCAAAGAAGCGTAACAGTTGCATTACAGATCTGTATATCAAGCTACTAAAGACAAACAGAAATTATTAAGATTAATGTGAGTGACACTGCTAGACTGTAACTTCAGCTTGCCAAATATTGCTATCAGATCTTTGATCTTGTGTGAAATGATGACACAGACAGACTTTGAATGAGCCCTTGGCTCAGGGAATCCAATGCCACCTTATTAAGTATAATTCCTCACTGGATAACGAGGAGACAACCTCTTTTGCTCTTCTGATCATAGCAATCCTTTTTTGCTGAAGGACAATGCCCAGGAGCAGCAGTGAGGCGTTCTGTGTTCTGAGCGGCAACAGTGCATGGGACAGTGGCAGTGGCTGGGTCACCACTGCAGGCAAAACTCGTGACATAGATGACCCTGTGAGTGTTAAGGCACAGCAGGCTGAAAACTGCAGGGGTGGTGGACCCTGCTGAGGCCATGAAGCCTGCCAGCTGTGTGTGTGTCTCACTGGGAGAATCTGTCTTATGGGGTCCTGCACCTCTGGCTGCTGACAGGCAAAACCCATGATGTGGGTGACTGACACTGTGTGCGTGTTAAAATGCACCCTTCCTGGTGCTGGGGCCTCTGCACAACATGGCAGTGTGCCACAGTGAGGCCTCCTCCTCCCCTACAGTCTCACATCCAGTCCACCACTTTACATGACAACAGGTAAAATAACTTAGCTGGCTCAATACCAGTAGCATCAGTAGCAGCATCAAAGGTACTCAAATGGAACTGTCACAGAGCCTTTCTTTTTATAAAGGAATTGACAGCAAGAAGTAAAGGTGTGGTGTGGTGTGGTGTGTTGGACGTGTGATGTTACTCATAGTGTGTGATGGCTTATCTTGTGTTTTTATGTCTATATGTGTATTATGAAAAAAAAAAAAAAGAGTACTTAAAAAAATGTATCTTTGGAAGCTTTAGGGTTGAAAACCCCTTTGTCAAGCTGAGGAAGTCCCTGCAGTTGGTCCTGGATGGAAGGAATAGTAAAGAAGCCAGAGGCTGGCCTGGCCCGCAATGCAGGAAAGAAAGCCAGTCAGTGAAAATGGAAATGGAGACATCAGGGGGTGAGGGACAGGCTGGGGTGGGGCGGGGAAGGGAGATGCAGCAGCACAGGTAAAAGTGTAGAGGTGCCTTGGGTGTCAGATGTCCGGCAGGTCGCAGCGTGCCAGAACTCCACTGTGTATATTGAGTTTATGAGTTTCTGTACCTACTATCTAGGAGGCTGATGAAGTGCAGTTCATAGGCCCAGCTCTGAAAAGTGGTTTGTACACTCAAACAAGCACCTAACCTCATCACCAGAACTGAAGCCAACTTCCTACAGCCCAAAACAGAAAACCTGCCAACTATCTCCAGTACCCCCACAAACTGCACACTGGAATCTATTAAAGAAAACAAAACCCAACTATCTGTGGGGGCACATTCCTCACCAAAAAAACACTCTGCCTCCAGGCCAGATCCTGAGAGGGAACAAATTACAATGCAAACCACTTTTCAGAGCTGGGCCTATGAACTACACTTCATTAGCCTCCTAGGTAGTAGGTACAGAAACTCTTGGACTCAATGTACACAGCGGACTTCTGGCACACTGTGACCTGCTGGGAATCTGACACCACAGGTACCTCTACACTTTTACCTGCACTGCTACATCCCCCTTTCTCCCCTACCCCCCCCCCCAGCCTGTCCCTTATCCCCTAGTGCCTCCATTTCCATTTTCACTGACTGGCTTTCTTGCCTGCATTGCGGGCCAGGCCAGTCTCTGGCTTCTTTACTATTCTTTCCATCCAGGACCAACTGCAGATACTTCCTCAGCCTGATAAAGGAGTTTTCAACCCTAAAGCTGGCATCCTGGGCAGCTAAGCTGAGCTCACTAGGAGCCTCACAACTGCACTGCAACCAGCAATCATCAGTCCAGTCAAAGACTTGACAGGTCTGGGCATTCCCCAGCCAGGACTTTGTGCATGCGTGTGTTAACTGGAGGTTGTGGCACCTGCTACCCACCTTTCACAAGGGGATCATTGGTCCTGGCATTTACAGGGCTGCCGCACCACCGGCAGTCCCACCAGGCCTCCCTACCCTGACAGGGTGCAGTTTTAGTGGTCATGCCCAGGACCTGGGGCCTCCTCCTTCCCCATAGCCCCAATCCCATACCTCCAAGTTTGTCCTTGCAGGGGAATAAGCTCAGCAGAGACAAGTTCTTCCCTTGCTGGCTGGTGATGCAGTTCGTAATGTCCCTACAAACTGAGAGCGGGGCATTACTCGGCTTTTAAAAAAAACTCAAAAAAGGAAATTGGTGCAGATGGAGTGAGGAGGGTGGCATTCAGTCAGTCTGCAAGTGGAGCTTAGGGAAACCTAGCAATGGGAGGTTCACCTTGAGGAACACCAGCTGCTCCACCAAAGTAGGATCCAAGTAGGTGTGGTGGGGTGTCACAACATCCCCAGCAATGCTGAACACCGTCTCACTTGGAACACTGGTTGGTGGACAGGACAGGTGTTGCCAGGCAACCGTGGCCAGATCCTACCACATCTGGCAGTGGTTTGCCCAGTAGGCCAAGGGGTCGCAGTCCCGTGGTTCCACATCCTCAGCAAGATAGGTAGCCACTAAAGCCTCAGTGCTACCTGCCTGAGGCTGGGGGCCCTGAGGCTGGGGTCTGGTGTGTTTGGCCCCCATCATTGAAGCCATGCCCATGGCCCACATTGGCAGTGGCTGGCGTGGAGGAGACTGGTTGGTGCTGGGAGTTCTGGCATGGGAAAGTGGATCCCCCTCTTCCACATCCCCTTGCCTCTGCACTTTGACCTCCCTGACTTTGTTCACCAGCACCTGTGTCCAGTGATCAAGGGTTTGGGAGCTGCCAGTGCACATGCTCCCCTTCACCCTCGGGTCGCACATGCCCGCATGGGGACCGTACTGGACCACAAGGGATCCAGCCATCTCCTAATACCCTCCTTCAGCTGCCTCACCAGTACCTGCACATCTGGTGACAGTGGCCTGCCCCAGCCAGGAACATCGATTCCCTTGAACTTCTCCATTTGGTTCTCCAGTTCCATCACTAGGGGGATCACCTGGCTGAGAAGGGCATCGCCAGTGCTAAGGGTCTTGGTGGCCTCAAGGAAGAGCTTGAGGATCACCAACATCTGGGAGATGGTACCCCACTCAGCTCTGTCCAGGGGGCGCTGAGCCTAATCTCCCCAAGCAAGGCCATCTCATGGATGGCCTTCTGTTGCTCCACCAACCTTTTGAGCATCAGGTATATGGAGTTCCACCGAATCCCCACATCCTGCATGATTTTGTGCTGCAGGATGCTCAGCTCTGCCTGTTTCTGCCGCAGCATCTTGTCCCCCTTGATGCTGCGGTGGAGTATCCCGCTACCTTCCTGCATTTCAAAATCAGCTGGCTTGTAGCAGTAGTGGTGGCAGTGCCGTCACTGGCAGCCCTGTCCCCCTCCAGGGCATTCCTCACTATTAGGTGCAGCCTGTCTGCCACACAGCAGATGCCAACAAAGTTCACCAGCCTTCACCATATTGGCCCCGTTGTCGGTCACTATGAACCCATGGGTGAGCTCGGTGTGCCCAATGAGCCACCCCTGCACCGTGCAGTTCATGGCCCCCATGATCTCCCTTGCCGTGTGGGACTCATCCAACTCCTTGGCTTGCAGTAGAGCCCACCGACAGCCTGACTGATCACAGCAATGCCCTGTGAGGGAAAGGTAGGCATGATCCCCACCCTGGTTGCTCCAGATCTCGGAGGTGAAGTGCAAGGCTACCTGTGGCCCTGCCATGCACAGCTCCTCCCTCAAGTACTCCCTTCCTGCCTTATACAGGAAAGGCACCACCATCCTGCTAAAGGTGGTGTGTGCAGGTGCTTTGTAAAATGGGGCCAGAATTTCTATGAACTGACTGAACCCTGGCCATTCAACTAGGGAGGAGAAGGGCTGGCTATCCAGAGCAAGCATCTCCCCAATGCTCTGGGTGATCTCACTTGCCTTGGGAACGCACCCCGCTTTCTATCCACCTTTCCCCCACTGGTCCAGGGTGGCCTGCCTCTGCTTTAGGGGGAACGGGGCTTTAGAGCGAGCGGGGGACTTTCCTTTCTCCACACTCACACTGGTGCCAGGCTGAACAGGAAGAAGGGCAAGGGAGTGCTGCCTCCTCAGATGCAACAGCATGGCCGTGGTGGAGAAGTGTCTCATGTCCTTGCCATGGCTTATGTGCCTTTGGCAGTGATGGCAGATGGCAAACCTGGGATCATGTGCCACCTTAAAATGCTCCCACACTACACTACTCTCCCACC
>NW_005841841.1:6351021-6351372 GCF_000455745.1 Alligator sinensis | reverse complement strand
TTCAGCAGGCTGGGGCTGAACAGCAGGAGGAGCTACCTCAGCTGAGCCACTTGCCTTCACAACCTCTGCCTCCTCTGAGGTGCTGCTTTCCAGAGGAGACCTGGGTCTAGGGGAAATTTGAGGGGTGTGGAGCACAAACTCTGATTCCCCCTCAGTCCCCACAATTACTTGTGCCAGCATGCTCAGCATCCCTGGTTCCAGCTCCAGCTCCTTCTCCGGCACTGGGAGGTTCACACTGAGAGATGACATTGGGGTGGAGGAGACTGATTCCACTGCTGGTGCCCACTTCTGGACTGAGGGGAGGTGGTGCAGGTGCAGAAACTGCTCCCACCTCCTGGCTTCCACTGGCAG
>NW_005841841.1:6337035-6350959 GCF_000455745.1 Alligator sinensis | reverse complement strand
ATGTGTCTGTGTGGGGAATGGTGGGGCTTGCAGCTCTACCTCTCCCCCTGCCCCCTCTCTCTCCCCTGCCAGAAGACCTGGCACCTGTCTTTCCAGCACGCTTCATATTAATCTATCCTGTGCTGCAAAAGGTCTGTGTGTGTGTGTCACTCCTTTTGTGTTGTGTGTTTTATTCCCTCTGTTGTATGCATGCACTGGACTCTTCTTTGATTGTTTGCTTCAGCGTTAAGAGCTATGTAAAAACTGTGTGCTGTCTGTCTGTCTGTCTTCTTCTCCTATGAATATCTGATTTTTCTTCTTCATAGTGTGTGTGTGTACACACACACAATCTGTGTGCCTCCCCGCACAGTGATGGATCATGCTGGCAGGAAAAACACAGCTTTCTTTTTTCAAAGTTTGCAAAAAAAAAAAAGAGCAGATATAAATTGTAAGAAATAAATTGAATAGTACTAAGAGATGCTAAGCTAAGCTAAATCCTACCCAATCCTTTCTAACAACAAAAAGGAGCAGGCAAGTTCAACTACTGAGTAAAGTAACCAAGCTGAGATGCTTGAGTATGCTAGGGTATCTTTCTCACGCAGTTCCTGAGAGGGAACAAGCTAGCAAAAGGCACATCATGCCTCCAAATAGAGGCTTTCATGCTGTTTCTAGGTCCCTCCCCCCAGACGCTGTCATTGGAAAGACAGCCAGAGAGAAATCCTTCTCACTGGCCACCTACACATGTCAGTCTTCTCCCACACTCCCCCTTCCCTCACCCCTCCTTCCCTCCCTCCCTCCCCTGTCCGCCTCCCTCTTCTAACTTTCATTTTCAGGGTCCCAAGCATCGAAGCTTTTCTGAAGTGCTTCAGAAGCTCTGAACCACTTTGGACAGCTTAAATGAGCCCGCACTTCGTTCCGGGCATGCTGCTTCGGACACTGAAGCGTCCAAAGTGGCCCCAGATCTGAAGCGTGATCCAAAGCCTTGCACAGCCCTATATATATTATAGAATTTGGTGTATTATTTCTTCAGTCTGTTCTACCAATCAACTGGGGTTACCTAGAATTTCTTCATTCTTGTCTGTGACAGCCCAATGTTCAAATTCTTAATAAAGTTACTTGCATATAGACTTGGGGACTGAAGAGAGCAGCATTCTCCTGTCATGCTGTTGATACTCTTCATGGCTCTGAAGCAGAAAGTGAATAAACTTTGGAAAGCGACATTAAATACAATTGTATTTGAACTCTGTTAACGTATCTTTCTCTGGTTTCTTTTTGGAGACATTTATAATGAAGAAAGATTAGGAAGGACTATTACTGTGTCTAAACAATGTTGTCTCTTGTTTTACCTGTTCTTCTAAGTCGCTACTTATTTTTACTCCTTATAAGATGGCATACTTTCACATTTATTTCGTCAGGTATTTTAGTAATCTTTTCACTGCTGACTGATCCACTCTCTGTCTAAGCCTCTGAACTGTATGTGTATGTCCAAGAGTAAGAGCATATATTTTTTGTTTCTCTTGGAGTGGAGACCAACCACAGAGCCAGTTCATAATGACACATGAAGCGTACTCTAACTAGCCTACTGTAACACAGCAAGCATAAAAGCAGCAAATTTTCCACTGATCTGACATAATGGTGTTTCCAGAAATTCTTTATCTTGGAAATCAGAGACCAGATGGAATCTAATGGCAGAATTTGTTTCTATAGTGCAGGGAAGCTTTGAATTCCCAGCTTTGCTCTGGTGTACTTTGTTAGTCAAAAACTGTTTGTGGCAGGCAGCTGAAGCTAGACAACTCAGCAGCAAGATATAAGGAGATCAGGAAATCACTGTATAGTAGTTGTACTCTGGTGAAGAGAGACAGTAGCACAAAGTTGAGGCCCTTTGATAAGCAGGTAAGTAAGTAAGCAGGAGCAGGACTATTTGAACATGGTCTTCATTATTTTGTAAGTACTCACTTGTCATCAACTCGGTAATAGCAGTGTCTTCTCAAATCTAAACTTTAATGCATGGATTTGAATTTGTCACGCATAATCATAGGGAAGGTATTATAAAAGCAGGGTAATATTTGTACACTTCAGTAGGTTAAGGACAATTGAATTAGCATTTAAACACTAGGTTTGCTCTTTCTTCATTTTCATCACAGGCTACAGAGCAGAGTTATGCATGGACAGGAACTGACTGGAAGGAGCACTTAAAGGGGGAAAAAAAAGATGAGGATAACGATTGTGGAAATGAACATGAATAGCAGGATTCTGAGGACGTAGGTATTGAAAATGCTGTCAATACAGATGAAACCAAGAGTGGAAATGTCAGTAAGGAAAATGAGCAAAAGGAAGACAAACTGAAAAAAAGCAGCTGTGAAAAGTGCTGCAAAACCACTGATTGGTAAATTCATTATCTCTAGGGACTGGGTGGGCATGGAAATTGCTAACAAAATTGCTGAGTTCTTTTTAGACAGAACTGCATTACAATCACAGAGTCATTATTATTGTACTTAATGTGAAAGCATAGTTTTTCCCTCCTAGCTCCAAAGAATGCATCAGAGAAATAAAAAGAAAAAGGTGAATGAGGGTTATTTCACACTTTGAATTTTACTGACACATCAATTTTGGCTGTGATTGTTTGGGGTTTTTTTAAACCATATACCTAGGCTACTAAAAAACCCCAGCCCACAGTTATGCTGCTGTGTGTCTATTAATATGAATATCCCCACTTTTATATCAGTGTGACTATATCCAAACTATCTATACCTAGATTAAAATACCCATTTAGGATACACAACCAGAAAATCCTACAGCTCAGAGGATAATGTAGAGAAATGGAAGATTTTATACAAGATTTTTTGGACATTGGTATTTTCCTGTGGAGATTGTTAAAGGAATGCAGGCTAGAAACACAGAACACAAAATACAAGAAAAAGATTTCCAGCAAACAATTAAATGAACAATTCAAGGGTTGAAATAAATTGAAGCCAGTTCCTCAATAGCTTCAATTAGTCGTAATAAAATTACAGAGATGATGTTAAATCACTGTTCTAGCACCTCTCTTGTCTTAAACCAAAAAAAACCTCAAACCCTTCCTGTAGGGGGTAACTTTTTGCCCTGTGTACAGTGTGTTATGCAAGGTGGTCGATGACTGAGACTCCAAGCTGCTATCACAGTACAAACATATATGACCTACACAGAAGCTCTGAAAAGATGGCTGTGTTACATTTACAAAGTGAAGGAGATTCACTTTTTTGTGTCTGAGGGGAAAAGGCCACAATAAAGGAAAGGGTAAGTAAAATTACATTGTATAAATAGCTTATCTCTTCCATCATCCAGATTTTTTTTTTAGAAACTACTGCCTAAATTAGTCAAAAGCATCCCAAAGGAGCTTCACCATTGACACGTCACCTAGCCTTGTTTCAAGGACAAAGTGCCCAGGAGACGCATTGGAGCTGTCCCAATATACACTCATTTCTCAAAGATACCAATTAGATATGCAATACATATGGAAATCAATCACACCTTTGATGTTTGATATACATGAAAATGTACATCAATGAAACTGGGAGTTAGACTAACATCTAAATGTTATGTGATAAGGGGATATACACATGCATAAGTATAGCTGCAATATATCTGTTGTCTCAAAGATGTGTGAAATGCATCCTTTTAACTCACTTTCTGCCATTTTCTATAGGTAAAGTTTCTGTTATTCATCTTTTAATGGGAGGGGTAGTATCAGTGTTTTATTTAAAAAGAAAAAGGTGAAGGGGCAAAGAAAACTGGAATGGTTAAATTTTTATCCTTTTTAAACAGCACCGCTTGATGCCAGGGGTTAAATCGTATGCTGTGTAAAAAGATTATAGTTCAGTAACTGAAAAACAATTAGATTTATCAAAGAAACATCCTATGAAGGGTGATTCCTGAGACTATTTACAGTACTGTACTTTTGAGGATAACTTGATCAGATAAATCTGGTTAGAGTTCCTAGGGACTAGGACAAAACGCATTTTTCAAGGAAAAGCTATTGTTTGTTTTTATGTGTCAGTCTTTTGATCTTCATGGAAGCAGATAAATCCTTTGGTCAGTAACAATGGCCCATGCATCACTGAAACACATTAACAGTAAACAGCCTTTTCAGCACTTTAAGAACGGTGGAGACCATGATATATAATACATAGCAGCAGGGGAAAAAATTGAGAAAGAGTAGAGGGGAAGCTAGGATTGTTCCTTCTTGTGACTGAGGTTTTACAACTTTTATTTCATTTCTCTGTTTGATCCATGGTTTAGAGAAGGAACAGGAGCACACCTAATGTGAAGCCTGTTGGTTGGAGTGCTTTCATGGGAAGCAGGAGGGGTCAAGTACCCTCTGAGTGAGGTGGGCCACTTCTCAGGAGACGTAGGGCTAATGTCCTAGCTATTAGTCCAGTAGGCTAAAATGTGGAAAGGTCCTTGCTCTCCTCCTCCAGCATTTACATTTGATTAAACCAGAGGACTGTCAGCTCACATATCTAAAATGAGATATTTGTCATTCTGGAAAAATAAAAGTCTTTCTAAAGCTTGAGATTTCACAAGACTTTTATTTTGCTTTCGGTTTTACAGACTGAGGATATGTGCAGTGCTTTTCAGGACCGTAACTAGAACATACTTGTTTTCATCTGCCCTCTGACCTTGTATACCTCTGCAGTAGACTCCTGAATTGTGAACTACAATTGTCTCCTAGCTCCAGTTTTCCACTTTAATTACACAGGCTCCTGGAACACTAATTTACTGAAGACCTAGTTTAAATGCCACAAATCAATACGTTAATAAATAAGTTTACTTGCTCCCTCTTTTTCACAAGTAAATAAACAAATGCAGTTTCCATTCTTACTGCCTTTCCTCCTCTGCAACAATATGTTTCATCTCATAGTAATTCATTCTGGTAAGAGAAAAAAAAACTTGCTTTGCTGCTAGGCATAATTGAAACTTTTCCCAAATAAATTATTGTATTTACCAATCAGTAACTGGCAGCCTTGGTCTAGAACTAAGACTATTCCTTGAAATTGGTCCAGACCCAAAAATTTCTTTTTTCACTCTAATGTGCAAGGTAGGCTCTTAAGTCCAAGTGCATGGCCTACATAAACCTTCCCTAACTGCTTACATAGCTAAGAGAACTTTCACCAGGAAGGATGCATAAGTTCTAGTTCTATACATCCCAGTAGTACCACCATGTTGAGATTAACTTTTAGGTACATATTTCCCACCTAAGTCTGTCTGGAATTCACACACTAGGCATCTCTGTGCCTAAGTTTCTTGATAGCCTGGGGAGCATGATGATAACTAGGGCTGTGCAAAGTTTTGGTCACTGATTTGATTTGATGGAGATTCGGCTCAATTCGACAGCGGAATCTCCGAATCTGAATTGACTCGGGCAACCCTTTAATCTCTCTGAATCAAATCAGAACACTCCAAAATCAATTCGGAGAGATTCAATGATTCGGTCATAGACACAGCTTTAAATGTTTTTTCTACATACCTCAACGTACCAGGTGGCTCGTGAATGCTGAGATGGTGGGGCAGAAGGAGCATCCCATGGGAGGGCCGGGGGGTGGTCCCTTGCACACTTGGCAGCGGATTCGGAAGTGCACCAGAAATACTTCCGGTCCACTTCCAGGTCCACCATGGAGCGCACAGGAGACCCCCCGCACCCGCTGGCTCAGTGACTGCTGCCTTCTGGGTCTGGGGAGGCACCTAGGGTCCCCCCATGGCTGACTGCTGAGACAGGGGTGGGGGGTCCCCCACATGCTCGGTGGTGGACATGGAAGTATTTCCAGTCCACTTTTTCAAGGTCCACTGCCAAGCACACAGGGTACCCTCCGCACTCCTGTGGGATGGTCCATCTGCCCCACCACCTCAGCATTCACAAGCCGTGCCCGGTACCTTGAGTTACGTAGAAAACACATTTAAAGCTGTGTCTATGGCTGAATCACTGATTCTCCAAATCAATATAAAATCTTTGGATTTGGATTCAGCTGAATCAAATCGGGACAGGGATACGAATCAACATCCATCTGCCCCACCACCTCAGCATTCACAAGCCGTGCCCGGTACCTTGAGTTACGTAGAAAACACATTTAAAGCTGTGTCTATGGCTGAATCACTGATTCTCCAAATCAATATAAAATCTTTGGATTTGGATTCAGCTGAATCAAATCGGGACAGGGATACGAATCAACAAATCACTGCCCCCCAAATTGGGCTGAATCTGAATCGAATACAGCCCGCTTGCATACTCCCGATGGTAAGCCAGTGCTGAGAGCTCTTACTTGGCCAGGGGGAAAACTAGGTTCCAGCTAGGAGTGCTTATGAATCTTGTATTAAATAGTCATTAGATAAAATATATAGCAGTCATGGCAGTATGGAGCAAAACCCAGTCTCACATTTCCCTCACCACTGTTTCCTCAGAGACAACTGAAGCAATATTACGTATGACTAACAATCCTCCTCTTCGTGCACCTCAGCTTAATGCTTTGCTGAAGCATGGGGAAGAGTTCTCCCTTTTCAGAACTAAATGTCAAGGTGATTGGATTTAAAACCAGGGTTTTAATAGTATTTGTTACTAGTTCCTAGTATATTTTTAAGGAGCGGGTGCTATCCACACTTTTAGTAAAAACAAAAAACCATCCCATTAATGCACACAGAAAACATAATATATTAAAACATCACAAATATTATTAGGGTAGTGAGTCTCAACCTTTTTGGATTCGAGATGCCCCTCAGTGGGTTCAAGACATACCTGCATAACTTCAGTAAATTAAGTGGCACCCAATTTCAAAAACTAATTTATATATTGTAATGCTCACCTCCTTGCAGAGGGGCTAGACAGTGGGGTGAGAAATCAGGCAGGCAAAGACAGGCTTGAGTCTGCATTTACCTGCTTATCTCCTCACACCTTCTGGCACCCTTCAAAAGATCTGGTGGCACCAGAGAGAACAGTGGCACCCTGGATGACAATCACTGTATTAGAAATACTTGTAATAAAATCTATTAGACAGCTTTTCTACTGGTATTCTTCAGACATGTTCCACTTATTTGTGGCTGTTATATAACTTCAATACATTTTCAGTAAAACATTTAGTCTTCTGTATTTAAACATGTATAAATATATTCCCCTCTGATCTTTTATTCAGAGATTTTATCTTTTTCTTTGCAATGTGATCATACTGTCTAGCCAGTCACTTGGACACTTCAGACCTTGAAGAGTGTCACATCTCAGTCTTGTTCCAAACATTTCAAAACCTTATTAGCAACCTAATGGTTCAGGGCCTCTCCAACTAAGCAAAATTTAGGTTTTTAATTAATAGCTGACTGAGCTCCTTGGTTGATGATACATTTTAAATCTGTTGCCTCTGCCAAAGTGGTACTGATAGTGGTGCTCAGACTCCTGCCCCAGTAGGTATATTCCAGTCCTGTGCTGAATAGCTACAGAGCCAACAAGTCTGTCTTTTACTCCTATATGTATAACTGTCCCAGATATCCACTCTTTGCTGCAGATCTTGAGGGTGGCAGGTACCCAGATGTAACAAGGAAAATGCCTTCTAGATCTTCACAAAAAGCTCCTATGTGTTTAGAAGTTGTCACCCTCTATATCTGGATGTTTTAGGCCTTTTCATTTGACATGTCCCATTTTGTAAATGTACAGGGACACAATTGACACAACTTCTCTCCCTTTTCTTGGCCATGAAATGTCATATAATACAACGTAGGCCAGATGAGGATGACTGGGCTGGTGTGAGAGCCAGATTAGGGCTGCCCCTCCATGCTGTGTACAGCATCCAAAGCACCAGGTGCAGCCCACGCCACACTTAGCACACAGCCCTGCAGGACCAGTGCAGCACTCTGGCTCTGGGGCCATCCATGTGCTCTGGAGTCAGCTCTCAAGGCCAGTCTGGCAGGACGTCTCATGCAGTCTGTGCCCTGACTTGACTCCCGGTTCTGTGTGCAACTCCAGGTCCAGCCTGAGCAACATATGCAGTGCACATTTCTTGCTAACCCCACGTGTTGCATGCAGAACAGGGGCCTAGACTGGGCCCAGTATGGGAGGCTGGTATGGGGTACATGCTGTATCCGCTGCATGAGGAACCCCACTGGACAAGCCCTCCACACTGGCTCTGACATGGCCCTGTTTGGTGCACAGAGCTGGTCCAGTGTTGGTTCCTCATGCAGTGGATCCTCTGTGCTGTATATGGCACACAGGATCAGTCCAAGACTCATATGGTTCAACGGGCCAGATGAGTCTCACTGTCCTTATGTTTGACACCCCTGACATACGCTATGTGAATTACATAATCAAAGCACACTATGGCTTTTAACATACACACATTCACACAGTTTTAAAGAGCATATCAGAAAGATCCATGTACTAAGTTTCATAGAATTTGGTTTGTTGAATTTAAGAATGAAGAGTGGAGACAATACTGCTTAGATCTGAACCTGTTGCTTCAAGGAGATTAAATATTTCAAGCAACTATGCCATCTCCTGAAGAATAGTCAAAGTAGCTCTCTTCATTCTCATTGTCTTCTTTTTTTTATTTATTTTTTTAAATCACCTCCTGTCTGTGCAGAAAATTTCAGGTCTGTCAAAATAATTCTGCTCTCCCTTTGCTCTCTTCTCTAGGAACCTCCCATTACTCTGTTGTGTAGAAAAGGCAGGGAGGGATATTTGTTCTACCTTGTGGAAACTGCTGCCCTTTGCTCTTCCAACCTAAAGAAGGCGTCTAATAAGTCACATAATTCTATGCACTTTGAAAAAAAAACTGTACAAATATTCATTAATCCTTGCAACCCCTGTGGAGTTTTTAAACTCAACCTCAGCTATGAACTCCAGAGTTTTTAAGACATTTCTTTTAACAAATACAATCTTCTTGTGTAAGGTATTTTATCCTTACATTACTAATGTTCACCCTCAGCCTTAACTCTAGCTTAATGAGGAGATTTTTATTCTCTTTCACTTATTTTGGAAAGGTTACTATATCAAGCATTTAGAGGCAGATAGCAAAATATCATGCAGAGCACTGGAAATGGAAGTAGTAAGGACACGATAATTCCACAGGGCACTAGTATTCAGAAAACCTTCCAGATCTTAATAATTCTTCATATCCCCTGTCTCAGTTATTCAGTTCCCTTTTGCTCCCCCCAGTTTTGCTTACTCTATACTTTGACTCTCATTCTCTCTCCTGACTTCTCCTCACTGTGAACCCTCACAGAATGCTCACAAGATTTGCCAAGAATATTGGGCAATTGCCAGATCCAAATCAGCCCTCTTTTCTATGATAAAGGGCCAGGTCCAGATTTTCCTGCTCTCTCTGTTGGTTCAGGACCTGAAACCAAGAAAAGTTATCTTAAAAGCCATGAAGCCTGAAGAATCCAGAGTTACATTCCCTGGTAGTAATGTGAGGATGGGAGAAACTGGATAGTGGAAGATGTGTGGACGAAGCATGGGCATTTTAATACTGACACTAGGATCACATAGAACAAGAGCTCCATATCAAAATGCTTGAGACTGTTGTCCCCTGTAGTATTCAAAGGAAAATTTAGGGGTTCACCAGTTATCCAACAGCTATATACATTTTTATAGAGCATAACAAGCCATTCTGATTAATCTAATTTCTCAGTAAAAAACTTCAAAATAAATCTTTACCTTTTGCCAGGTTAGTTTTATGAACAGGATTTTACTGAGTCCTTTCAGATGTTTCACATCTAAATTTATTAGAACAACCCAACCTTTTCAGCTAGGTACAGACATTTTATATAAATTGGCATAAGTGATCAGAAATTGTAAACCTGTAACAGAACAGAAGTGCAGCACACATTGACTGGTTTCAAAATGAACCCAGTCTAAAATAGACCTGGATGGATGTAGTATTAGACTTAATGGGTGCCTATATATGTGCTCTGGGATGGGGGTAGGTGGACATTTTAATTAGAGCAGCTCTCAGGAGCCACTCAGACTCCCGCAGTGTCTCGTTTATTCAACATCCTGCTTTTCAAAATGGCAGTAGGGGCATTTTAACTGAAGCTGGTTCAAGCAAGTGCCCCCACCGCCATTTTGAAATGCAGGACACTGTATACATGAGATGCCACAGCACACTGGATTGTTTTGATTTGAATGCTCCAACAGACACAATTAATTGAGTTTGCTCTGACACACTCCAATCAGAATGCATTGGAGCATGTGTAACAGTGCCCAATCAGTTTAGGTTAGAGCAGTCTATCAAACTTCAGTCCCACCCCTGCAGCAAGTCCCCTTAGCTTGCTTTTCTCCAGCATCCCATGAGCCCCTTGCAGGTGTAGCATAACCCCCAGTTTCTTTTTTTTCCCCTTAAGCTAGATAGATATGCATTCCCTTCCCCAACTATTGCTGACTTTTCCTCTCCCTCTCTATTCCCTATAGATAATTATAAGCAAGCTAAGATAGAAGATAAGCTTTAACATTTTATTTTAGGTAGTAAGTTTTATTTTTCTCTCCCTTCTTTGCAAATAAATGCCCTGCTATTTTGATATAGATATCCACTGTTTTATAAGGGATAAGTATGTTTGTATTGATTTTTTTTTACTGCTTTTATATGATATGATTACTGTTTTAGGCCTATATATGTAAGTTAGCACAAGTCATGTCAAGTTTCCATCTTGTAATTTCATAGACAACATCATCATCAGGGCTGGAAGGGACCTCGGAAGATCATCGAGTCCAGCCCCCCGCCCAAAGGGCAGGAAGTCAGCTGGGGTCATAGGATCCCAGCAAGATAAGCATCCAGTTTCATCTTGAAGGTGTTCAATGAAGGCACTTGAACCACCTCCGGTGGCAGGCTGTTCCAGACCTTGGGGGCTCGGACAGTAAAGAAGTTCTTCCTTATGTCCAGCCTGAAATGATCTTGAAGTAGTTTGTGACCATTCGACCTCGTCATCCCTTGGGGTGCTCTGGTGAACAAACGTTCCCCCAGATGCTGGTGGTCACCCCTGATAAACTTGTAGGTGGCCATCAGATCACCCCTGAGCCTGCGCTTTTTCAGGCTAAAGAGCCCCAGGGCTCTCAGCCTGTCATCGTAGGGCCTGCTTCCCTGACCTCTGATCATGCGCGTGGCTCTTCTCTGGACTCTCTCAAGCTTCTCCACATCCTTTTTGAATTGTGGAGCCCAAAACTGGACACAGTACTCCAGCTACGGCCTCACTAAGGCCGAGTACAGGGGGAGAATGACGTCCTGGGATTTGCTTGAGAAGCATCTATGGATGCAAGCCAGCGTTTTGGTCGCTTTACTAGCCGTAATGTCAAGCCTCCATCTTGTCTCCCCTGTTGTGCAGCCTATGACTCACACTATCCCTCCTATGTAACTTGGTTCCTAAATTAATGGGGATGGATGAGGGTACTTGAGAGACAATGGCAGTAGGTCTAAAAATAGCTCCCTCTGAATGACCAAACCATCAACACCAATACCTGGACCAATGACCCAGCCCTTGGAACCACCCTCAGCATTCAAGAAATAAAAGATGAGGCAACCCACCATTGTGCAAGGCTGCACATGCTCAGTAGGAACATCTGGAACCCTCTGGAACAGGACTGACCTTGCCTGGACAGGCCTTCCCATAGGGGATCATAGGTAGTCTGCCCCATAAAAAGGGGTAGTGAAGACTGACTCCTTGGGAATGCCATTTCCATCTGGACCAGACCAGCTCCACATCACACTGCCTGTACACCCCAGAGGCCTTGCCAGTGACCCGCTCTGGACAACACCGAGTTGAAGGAGACCCAGACTGGCCATCAAGGACCCATTTTCAGCCTGGGATAGGTAGATATCACCAGCATATTTCCTCCTCCAATTTAGACTCTCTCTCCTCCCGGACCTCAGCCCCTGCACCAAGCTTCTTTAACCCCTGCTGCCATTGTCTGTGTGTGTGTGTGCGCGCGCAAAGGAACCAAGAAAATATTATGTCACCATCTCCCCTGTCCAATACAACTACTATCATTTAAAGAACTCCTGGTGCTCTGGTGTAGTGCTTGAAGACTGAAAGAAGGCCAATGTGGTGCATATCTTCAAGAAAGGGAGGAAAGTGGATCCAGCAAACTATAGGCCCATCAGCCTGACATCTATCCTGGGGAAGTTCTTAGAAAAGTTTATTAAAGAGCCCATCCTTAATGGACTGGCTGACGCCAACATCCTGAGGGTTAGCCGGCACGGGTTTGTTGCGGGTAGGTCTTGCTTGACCAATCTCATTTCCTTTTATGACCAGGTGACCCATCACCTGGACAAGGGAGAATAGATTGATGTCGTATATCTTGACTTCAATAAAACCTTCGATCTGGTATCCCATGATCACCTCTTGGTGAAACTGGCCAATTGTGGCCTTGGGTCCACCACAATCCTCTGGCTGGAAAATTGGCTCCATGGTCAGACCCAGAGGGTGGTAATAGATGGAAGTCAATAGCCCTGGTGCCCTGTGACCAGTGGGGTCCCCCAAGGCTCTGTCCTTGGATCCACGTTGTTCAACATCTTCATTAATGATGTGGACATTGGAGTCAAAAGTGGACTGGCCAAGTTCGCCGATGGCACCAAACTTTGGGGCAAAGCATCCACACCTGAAGACAGAAGGGTGATCCAGTCTGACCTGGACAGGTGGATGAGAACCTGATGGTGTTTAACACTGAAAAATGCAAGGTTCTCCACCTTGAGAGGAAAAACCTGCAGCATCCTTATAGGCTTGGCAGTGCTACGCTGGGTAGCACTATGGAAGAAAGAGGCTTGCGGGTGATCGTTGACCACAAGATGAACATGAGTCTTCAATGCGATGCTGCAGCTAGTAAAGCAACCAAAACACTGGCTTGCATCCATAGATGCTTCTCAAGCAAATCCTGGGACGTCATTCTCCTGTTGTACTCAGCCTTGGTGAGGCCACAGCTGGAGTACTATGTCCAGTTTTGGGCCCCACAATTCAAAAAGGATGTGGAGAAGCTTGAGACAGACCAGAGAAGAGTCACGTGCATGCTCAGAGGTCAGGAAAACAGACCTTATGATGACAGGCTGAGAGCTATGGGGCTCTTTAGCCTGGAAAAGCGCAGGCTCAGGGGTGATCTGATGGCCACCTATAAGTTTATCAGGGATGACCACCAGGATCTGGGGGAATGTTTGTTCACCAGAGCGCCCCAAGGGATGATGAGGTCAAACGGTTATAAATTCCTGCAAGACTGCTTCAGGCTGGACATAGGGAAGAATTTCTTTACTGTCTGAGCCCCCAAGGTCTGAGCCTGCCATTGGAGGTGGTTCAAGCACCTACTTTGAACACCTTCAAGAAAAAATTGGACGCTTGTCTTGCTGGGATCCTCTAACCAGAGCTGACTTCCTTCCCTTCAGGTGTGGGGCTGGACTCGATCTTCTGAGGTCCCTTCCAGCCCTAATGTCTAT
The DNA here is from genome assembly GCF_000455745.1 of Alligator sinensis. Taxonomy (NCBI): domain Eukaryota; kingdom Metazoa; phylum Chordata; order Crocodylia; family Alligatoridae; genus Alligator; species Alligator sinensis. The sequence continues at coordinate 6,337,553 of NW_005841841.1, read as the reverse complement.
GAAATCTATTAAATCATTTATAACCCCAAGTTGGGTTGTGTTTTACTGATTCCCAGTCCCTTCCCTATCTTAAATTCTGGTCTCTGTCTCTCTCTCCCTCTCGGCTCCAGCTCCCCATTTTCCTGATCTCTCAGTTCTGTCTCCCCTTTTCTACCACCTTTCAGCTCTTCTCTGTCCCTTCTCTGTTCCCCTTCTGCAGGCTCTCAGCCCTGTTGCTTTCTGCAGGCTCTCAGCCCTGCTCCTACCACTTTTTGCCTCCTGCCACCTCTCCCCAATCTCACTCTCTCTCACTGTGTTCTCCATAGATTCATAGATGTTAGGGTCGGAAGGGACCTCTATAGATCATCGAGTCCGACACCCTGCATAAGCAGGAAAGAGTGCTGGGTCTAGATGACCCCAGCTCGATACTCATCTAACCTCCTCTTGAAGACCCCCAGGGTAGGGGAGAGCACCACCTCCCTTGGGAGCCCGTTCCAGACCTTGGCCACTCTAACTGTGAAGAAGTTCTTCCTAATGTC
>NW_005841841.1:6333497-6335843 GCF_000455745.1 Alligator sinensis | reverse complement strand
GCCTTGCTGCTGCCTCTCTACAACCCCAGTGTGAGATTTGTTGTGCCCCTCGCTTAGGAACACTGAGGCAAAGAACTCGTTGAGGAGTTCAGCCTTGTCCCCTCTGTCCGTCACCAGTTGTTTCTGCCCATTTAGCAGGGGTCCTATTCCTCCCTGGGCCTTCCTTTTACTCCCAATATATCTAAAAAACAATTTCTTGTTGTCTTTTACTTGGGTTGCCATCCTCAGCTCCATGGCAGCTTTGGCCCATCTAACTGCCTCCCTACAAGCACGAGCAGAGGAGGTATATTCATCTTTGGTGATCTCTCCCTGTTTCCACTTTTTATGTGCTCCCCTTTTGTCCCTTAGGCTGCCTCCTTTGTCCCTTTCCAGCCTCCCCCTACAGCCCCACTCCCAGTTTTCCTCTCCCCACATACCTCTCGGCTCCCCTGTAGCCTCCTTGCTCTGGCTCCAGCCTCTGGGCTTCTCCCTGGCATAGCTCCTTTGCTCTGCCAACTTTCTGCTTTCAATTAATACCAATTAACCTTGTTACCCCAACTCCCCTCTAGTCTGCTGGTTCTAATCCTGGTAGCAGCAACTTTTGTATCAGTCTCCACCAGCAGTAACCTAAAGTAATCCCAAGCCTCAGCTTCTCAGCCCAGCTCTCTTTCTAGTCTGCCAGTTCTAATCCTAGTCCCAGCAACTTTCACCCCCTACACTTTCACACACTCTCTCATCTTTACCTTCCCCCAGGTATCCCAAGTACATCAAGCACGTACATACACACCACAACACCCAAATTAGGAACTCATCTATGTGTATGTGTAGGTGAGTGGTATGCATGTGAACTGATATACATGTATATCACTGTGTGCATAATATACAAAATAGTGATCCGTGTATGTGTATTGGGCATGCAGGTATTGATGACGGCTTCTGGTCTAATTTCTTTTGGTCTGTATAGTGTGTGTAGGTGCTTGAATTGGTGGTAGGTGTGCATTTGCCTAGGCTGGTAATTGTGGATGTGTACGTGTCTGAATTGGTATTGTGTGTGCGCATGCCTGGTGGGGGTGCAGCACCTAGAGTGTGTGTATGAGCCTAGTGTGTGTATGCACCTAATTGATTTTTGAGTGTGTGCATGTGCAATTGTACACCATGCCCTCCTAACAGTGCAATATTGAGATCCTGAGAGTTGGCCTGACCCCAGAGGGCAACACAGGGGATGTGTACGTGTCTGAATTGGTATTGTGTGTGCGCATGCCTGGTGGGGGTGCAGCACCTAGAGTGTGTGTATGAGCCTAGTGTGTGTATGCACCTAATTGATTTTTGAGTGTGTGCATGTGCAATTGTACACCATGCCCTCCTAACAGTGCAATATTGAGATCCTGAGAGTTGGCCTGACCCCAGAGGGCAACACAGGGTTTCATAGTGTCATAGTTGGTAGGGTCAGAAGGGACCAGAGCAGATCATCAAATCCGACCCCCTGCCATGGCAGGAAAGAGTACTCGGGTCAAATGATCCTAGCAAGGTGTTCATCCAGCCTCCTTTTAAAGACCCCCAGGGTAGGAGCCAGCACCATTTCTTTTGGAAATTGGTTCCAGATCATAGTGGCCCTGACAGTGAAGTAGCGCCTCCTGATAGCTAGCCTGAATCTACCCTCTGCCAGCTTGTGACCATTATGTCTTGTCACTCCTGGTAGTGCTCGAGGGAACAGAGACTGTCCCAGTGCCTGCTGGCCCCTGCTAACTAGTTTGTAAACGGCCACTGGATCCCCCCTCAGCCTTCTCTTGTGGAGGCTGAACAGGTTCAGGTCCCTTAGCCTCTCCTCATAGGGCTTGATCATGCAGGAGGCCCTCCTCTGGACCGTCTCGATGTTGTTCACTTCCCTCCTGAAGTGTGGCACCCAGAACTGGAAGCAGTACTCTAACTGTGGCCTGACCAGTGTCACATAGAGGGGGAGGATCACCTCCTTGGACCTGCTTGAGATGCATCTGTGCATGCATGACAAGGTATGGTTGGCCTTCCTGACCGCGTCCCCACACTGTCAGCCCATGTTCATTTTAGCTTCAATAATGACTCCAAGATCCTTTTCTGCCTCTGAACTGCTGAGAAGTGATTTCCCCAGCCTGTAGGTATGCTGCTGGTTCTTCCTTCCCAGGTGCAGTACTCTGCACTTGTCAGTGTTGAAACCCATCCTGTTCTCATCTGCCCACCCCTGTAACCTGTCCAGGTCTGATTGCAGCCTATTCCTCCCTTCTAGCATGTCCACTTCTCCCCACATCTTAGTGTCATCTGCGAATTTGAACAGGGTGCTTTTTACCCCCTCGTCCAAGTTGCTGATGAAGATGTTGAACAGTGCAGGCCTGA
>NW_005841841.1:6320877-6333483 GCF_000455745.1 Alligator sinensis | reverse complement strand
GCCCTGCTGACCCCCACTGCCCACATCCCTCCAGGTTGAATAAGACCCATCCACCAGCACTCTCTGGGTGCGGCCCTCCAGCCAATTAGTGACCAATCTAACTGTGTAGGTATCGACGCCACAGTCTCCTAGTTTTTTAATGAGAATGGGGTGAGAGCCAGTGTCAAAAGCCTTCATAAGGTCCAGAAAGACTATGTCCACCACGACATCTGCATCCAAGGATTTTGTGATCTGTTCATAGAAGGCCACCAGGTTGGTCTGACAGGACCTGCCTCTAATTAACTCATGTTCATTGCCCCTAAGCATAATCTCCCCTGCTGGCCCCTTGCAGACATGCACCAGGATAATTCACTCAAAAACTTACCCAGGACTGAGGTGTGACTAACAGGCCTATATTATCCTGGGTCCTCCTTCCTCCCTTTTTTTGAAAATGGGAAACACACTGGCCCTTTTTCAGTCCTCTGGCACAATGCCAGAGCACCACGAGTGCTCGTAAAGCTGTGCCACGGGTCCCACAGTTACCTCTGCTAATTCCCTCAGCACTCTAGGGTAGAGATTGTCAGGACCTGGTGATTTAAATACGTCCAGTCCCACCAGAAGTTCTCTGACTAGGTCCTCACTGACCCTAGGCCTTGGTGCACCTCCCCTGTGGCCTATAGGGGTCCCAGTGGGAGGGATGACCCGGTCCCTGCTCAGAAAAATGGAGGCAAAGAAATTGTTAAATAAGTTAGCTTTGCTGTCTGGTGTGCTAACCAGATTTCCTAGCATGTCCTGCAGAGGCCCCACATTACCCGATACCTTCTTTTTACCCCCTATGTATTTGGAAAAGGACTTCTTGTTGTCCTTGATCTGGGTAGCTAGTCCCAGTTCTATCTCCACCTTGGCCTTCTTGACCGTCCCCCTACAGCCTTGAGCAACAGAGGCATAGTCCTCCCTGGTGATGGCCTCTCCCTTCCATTGGGCATATGCCTTCTTTTTGGCTAGGAGACATTCCTGGCTGCTTTTGGTGAGGGCTTTTGTGCCCTCTTGCTCCCTTTGATTCGTGTTGGGATTACCTCCCTTTGGGTTTGGAGGATTGTCTCCTTAAGGAACAACCTCTCTTCTTGGACACCCAACTCCCCTCCCCTCTGGGACCTCAGTGTCTCCCCGACTATTCTCCATACCTCATTGAAATCCACCCTACTGAAGTCTAGGGCTGCTGCCTTGATGCAGGCCTTTGCCACCTTGCTCTGGATGGTGAATTCCGGCAGGCGATGATTGCTGTCACCCAGGTGGTCGAGCAGCCACAGACCCCTCACCAGGTTGTCGCCGATGGCCAGGACCGGCTCCAACAAGGTGTCTCCCCTGGTGGGGCTGTGCACGTCCTGGGTTAGATGGATGCCCTATATCTCAGCTTGGAACCTATGTGAGTGGTCAAACCTGGCTGACTGCTCTTCCCAGAAGATGTCTGGAAAGTTTAGGTCACCCATGATGACCATGTCCTTTGACCTAACTGCCTCCGTGAGCTGACTTAAGAATTCCCAGTCTAGCTCTTCCCCTTGGTTGGGTGGTCTGTAGTAGACCCCCATTGTTAAGTCCCTTTCCCCTCAAACTCTTAGTATTCTAACCCAGAGCACTTCAGTATGCCCTTCCTCTGACCCAGAGCTACTCGTTGAGGATGTGTATTTCTCCTTGATGTAGAGCACCACACCCCCACCTTTCCTCCCTGTCTTATCCCTCCTGTGCAGCCTATAGCCCTTGATATTCACCACCCAGTTGTGCGTTGGGTCCCACCACATTTTGGTGAGCCCCACTATGTCTGGGTTGGCGTTAGCTAGCAAGAGGGTAAGTTCCTCCTGCTTGTTCCCCATACTACGGGCATTAGTGTAGAGGCATTTGAGGCCTCTTGAAGATGCATGCACTTCCCCCTAATCCCAGTACTACCTGGGCCCCTGTTGCTTACCTGGGTATTTGTTCTGCTTGTTGTTGGCTGAGACTGGGCTGTTCTTTGGGGGATGCTTGGTTTAGTGGTCCAAGGCTTCCTCCGCCCTTGTCTTCCTCTTCCCCCGATGAGCCTAGTTTAAAGCCCACTGGAGGAGATCAGCCGACCTAGAAGAGAACACATACTTACCTTTGGGGGAAAGGTGAAGCCCATTCCACCCGGGCATGTCTCTCGACCAGATGCGTGGGTCATTGTCTAAGAAGCCGAAGCCCGCCTCGAGACACCATTTCCAAAGTTGCAAATTAAACTCTCTGATGCAGGTCTTGTGTTGTCTTCCATGTCTGCTCACTGGTAGGACAGAAGAGAATACCACCTGTGCCCCTATCTCCTTCAGCATACCCCCCCCCCGAGCGTGGTAGTCCGTCATCAGGTATTCAGGGCTTCTCCTGGCTGCATCATTAGTGCCCACATGGATTAGGACCATAGGATAGTAATCAGTGGGCCAGATAATGGCTGGGATCATCCCCATCATGTCCTGAATCTTTGCTCCAGGCAGACAGTAGACCTCACATGTCGAGGAGTCCTGGTGACAGATGGGACCCTCCGTACCTCTCAGGATGGAGTCGCCTATGACGAGCACTCAACATTTCTTCCTCCGTGTCTACCTATCTCCTTCAGCCTGATCAGAGTGTGGAAAGCATGCGAAACTGATTAAGATGCAGTGAGAGACGCACCTAAGACCCTCACCAGATAAGGGTGACGAGTGAATCAACTGCCCTAGGTCTCATTTACATGAGAGATGGAAAACAGAAAGCCTGAAGCAGAGACTGCAGTGAATTCTGGGACCAGAGAAGCAGGAGAGCGCTGCATGATGGGGAATCTGTGCTTCCAATGTTAATCAACCCATGTTCACACACACCCAGCTCAGCATTTATCAGACCAGTTCTAATCTGGATTTACTAAGGACTTTTCCCCCCCAGACACACACACACAGCTCTAAGTTTAATAGGCATCTCGGGCCGTACATTCCCCGGTCCCACTATGGGAGGCCTATTTAAACTTGATTGACTAAAACTCGGTTGCCGGGTTAGGGAATGCTGAGGCAAGAGACCGAGTCAGAGGGGGTATGGGCAACATTTGAACAATGGTTAAGGGTTCATCACAGCATCCAGCCTGCTGGAGCCCTAATCCCAGGTGTTGTCATATCTTTCCCGAGACGACTGGTGGGAGTCCTCTCCACAAAAGGTTATGAGCACCCCAATAATTGTTTTAAGTCTGTTAAAAGACTATAGTAAGATCTGGAAAAGTCATGCTAAGCTGAGGCTTGTGCACAACAAGTAAAAATCCAAAATCCTGATGCTGCAAGCTATCTATTGTTCCTGAAGAAACCATGAGATATCCCATCAGTATATCTGCCACCCATAGGAATTTCAAGCTGGCTCCCAAGTATTTGGGTTACTCCCTAATCTTAAGTGTTTCCTGATTATCAATCAGTTTCCTGAGATGGTCCAAACCAGATAACCCCTTGTCAATAGAAAAGACAATGATTTACACTACTGAGGGTGCTTCGAAGCAGCTGAACTGAGGGTATAAAAATCTGTAAGTGTGTGTGCTGCTAGAAGAGGAAGAGGAAAAGGAAGGAAAAGAAGTATAAGCAGGAGGAAAGAAGGAGAAGAAGAAAACCCCTGTGCTGACACCATCCCCTGTCGTTCTTGGGATGCTGGAAGAACAGATCCTCTCTCTCTTCAAGGATTGTGCTACAGACTGTGCCTGTCAGCTTTGCAGCCTGAGTACCGTGGACTAGGTGAGATCCCAGCGTTCTCTGTCTTCTTTCTAGGCATAAACTTCTGAACCTGAACTGTACCCGTTAAGCTTGAGCTAAGTTTCCCCAAATACTTAGTGAAACCAGGGTAGTATTGTCATTGTTGGTGTTTGTTTTTCTTTTGCATGTCTATTACTACTAGTACTATTATATATTTCATATGCTTAGCAATAAATAACTTTTATAGTCAAACTGGTAGTAATTGAATATATTTTTCCTTCTCTGCTTCTCTTTCCTCCCGTGCTCTGCAGCAACGCTTCTTTTACCTATGCTAAAGATCCCTGTGAAGCCCAAATTATTGTGGGGTCTGCTCATCAAGAGGCCAAAGATTGGGACGTGCTGAGTTTGAAACACATAAGGGGATCAGCTTGTACAGGCTGATTGACCCAGTTTGACTCAGACGTGCCCTTATGAACTGAATGCTGGCCCATGAGGGTGTCAGCTGGACACCCAGCTGGATTCAGAGGGATTCTGTTTACCTGTGTGCTTGTGTTTGACTGCATTTTATTGTTGCTCTTATGAACTGATTCTTGGCATATGAGGGTGTCAGCCTGTCCATGCTGATCAGCCCGGCCAGGTCAGGCGTGTCACGTTAATTTGTGTGTGTTTGTGTGTATGACTGATTTGGTGACTGGAGGAACCCAGTCCCATTGAGATTGAGTCCTGCAAGATAGCTCCACTGGGGGTGAGGGCTTGCAGGAGGGAGAAATACAGCTCCGTATAGTAACACAAGCAGCGCATTGACAGAATCACCAAGACCCTAGAAACTATCCCTAATAAATGAGCACACCCCAAAGTAATGGGCAAATTTGGTAACAAAGTGGCCTCCTCTCCAGAGGTTTTGTCCTCTCCTTCCTTCTCCTGCAGTTTCACCAGGGCCTCATACCTGTTCTCCAGCCCGACTGGAGGAACTGGTATTGCTCTGCTGTGAGCAGCTCTGGCTCTGGAGGGGACCATCTGCCACTCTGCTGTGGAGGGCACCACCTAGGGTGCTTCTCCCTTGGATGCATGGCCCTGCAGGGAGAGAAAATACCCATCAATTTCATCCTCTGCTTCCCTGATTCCCTTCAGCCTGCTAACCTCCTCATAGAGCTCCCTCACCTGTGCCTCCATGGCCTTAAGACAGGTGCCTGCAGAACAGGTGTGGGGGCCACCATTCCCTGCCCCCCTGGCCCTGCTGGGCATCCCCTACAGGCCAGGAGGCAGGGGGACACCAGCTCCCCTATGGGCTCTGTCTGGGTGGAGGCCTCAGACAAGCCCCGGGTAGGCAACACCCCTTAGGCAGGGGCCCTAGCAGTACTCTGCATTGACACCATTTTATAAATTGCTGTTTATTTATATTTGTGTGGTGCCTTTGCCCTACTCTTGCTGGAGTCTCCCTCCTGGCCCCTCCTGCTTGCCTGCCTGCGTGAACACCGGCGCACACCTTGGCGTGCCCTTACAGAACACAGCTGTTTGCATGCTCTGTTCATGCAGCACAGCTCCCTACTGGCTCAACTAAAAGGGATCCGGGGGGGCTTCCCCTCCGGATCTGGCTCAGCTGCACTGGCTGTCTCTGCCCCACTTACCATTGGGGGATCAGCTGTTGCTGCCCCCACTGCTGGCTCTGCTGCTGCATCTGTCTCCGCCTCAGAGCCTGTCCTGCTAGACTGAGATAGTGCTTGTCTGCTCTGGGTGACCACTGTACCAGCCCTGCCCCTGTCACAGACATGAGCCAGAAAAGCCTCTGCCTCCTGCCTGCTCAGCTGGGTGGGGAAAAGGAAGTGAGGACAAAGTGGGTGAACAGAGCCTCCTGCCATGGATCCCCACCCCACTGGTGTGCTGGGTCCATGAAGCAGGGGACTCCATTCCCTCACCACTCCTTCCACCCTCCTGACAGCTGTAGCCAGGAGCTATGGCTCAGAGTTGTGCTGCCTGTGGTGCAGGGGACTTGGGGTGGGGAGGGGGGGGGGGGAACAGAACTCAAGCTGCACTGTCTCCAGAGGAAGCAGGTCACCACTTCTAGATAGCTCTGTGTGGGCTTCTTCCTGGGACTCTGTCACCTTTGTAATCTCTCATGGTGCCAGCTAGAGGTACTCAAGTTGTGGCATGCAAGCAAAAAGCGGTCCCAGGCATGATGGGGGTAGAGAGGGGCTGGCCCGGCATCTCCAGGTGCTACATGTCCAGGCACATATACCTCTACAGCAAAGAGATGAAGCAGGGTGCTGGAAGCCCAACTTCCTCCTTGATGCCTTCCCTCACCCCCTCCAGGGCACAGCACTTCGGTCATGCCTTGCTAGCAGCCCAGCTCTAAGCACAGCTTTACAGCCACTGCAGCTCCTGGTGGGGAGGGCAAAGAGGCAAGCACAGAGAGTGCGTGCGCACGCACACACACACACACACACACACACACACACACACACACACCAGCCAGGGTGGCTGCTGCCCTTGGGACTGGGGACACATGTGCACATACATACCTGGCCAGGGCGGCTACTGCCTTGGGATTGGGGACAAACACACACATACACACCTGACAAGGGCAGCTGCTGCCTTGGGATGGGGGTCAGACATTCCCTCTCCATAGGCTGCTGCATGGATTTTGTCTTTCCTTGTCCCTCCCAAAACAGTCCCTCTCCAGGGTGCTGGAGTCCCCCCGCTGGAGCCCTTTTGCCCCCTTTCACCCACTGTGGTGGCTCCAGGTCAGCCATGTGGCCAAGGGCTCTGCTTCCTACCCCCCACCCCCACCCAGTGGCACTAACTGCTGACAGCTGTGGGAGACGGGCTGGGGCCATGCTGGCCAATCAGGGGAGAAGGCCCCACTGCTCAGCAGTTTCTGGTAGCTTGCTGGGAGACATGTTTGATCACCCTCTGCTGGCCTCCACTAATGCAGGCCACCTCCCTGCCACTTCTCTTGAATGACAATTATGAGTTCTGTTAATTTACAAATTAATCTAGGACACTTAAAAGCCACAAAAGTTTGTGTAAATCTGCCTCAGGCTTTTTGAACCTCTGTACCTAGCCTTGAAGGCAATATGCATCCTGAAAACACTGAGAAAATTACAAAACCTGGTTTTGCTAAGTTCTGTAGTTCAACAATGTTGTCTGAACTACATCCATTTTAGTCAATAAAAATAATTACCCTCTAGCGACAAAACTAGCATGTAGAATTTGAAGTGGAGATTAATATTTTTTTTGATAATGTGCATATGTCATAGAAGATGCACAACATCACAAAATTGGGAAGCAGTTCTTAACCTGTAACTCTGGAGAGTCCATTAAAATACATAATAAACCCTAATTCATTCACTGTGTGCCTTCATTTTTGTATTGTCATGTAAGCTTTGCATAAAAACACTTATGGGGGAAGTTGGATGTAAGCTGGTTGCAAAATATCCATAAATGAAACATCAGGACCTGGCAGTGAAATATTTGGATATGTGGTATGAAAAATGAAGTGATCTAAGAGGGATGTGGAACACCTTATTTGTCTTCTGTAAACTTGGACAGACAATAGCAGCAGAAGTTGTAAGCACACCACTGTCCCTGTCCTCAGACTCTGGTCCAGTTCCCCAAAGCCCCTGATCCAGAAACATGCCTGAAGCATGTGTCTAGAGCACAAATAACTATGAGTTATCCTCCTTTACAGTAAATCCTTACAATTTCCATTGTCACAGGTGCATAAACCTTTGGGTTAAAAAACTGTGGTATCAGCAAGATGTGACTGATTTTGCTTCCTTGGTGGGCACGTGGACCAGTTAAGTGGTAGTGGTGGTTGGGGGGTGTCTATGGGTGGGATTGGGCCCTGTGCTGCCCTGCTCAGCTCCCTGAACCCCCATGTCTCCCCACTGCCCCATGTCACTCACTCAGCTCCCTGCCGCCCCATGTCATTGCACTCAACTCCCTGCCATCTGTCTCTGCTCCCCACCACCCCATACTGCCTTGCTTAGCTTTGTGTCACTCCATTGGCCCCGTATGCTCAATCTAGTATGCAGGGCCACACCATCTGGCCGATGGAGCTCCCTCTGTCCAGAAATTTTCTATCACCTTTCACCCTCTGCCAGATTCCCAGGCCCATGAGTAGCCCTGCAGGCCAGATGACATAGCTGTTTGGGCCAAGTTTTGAACACCCCTGCTGTAAAGCATCTTGTAAACTCCTCCTTGGCACTGCCAGGTAAGAGTCATGGCACATCCTTGGAACCATATCTAAGCTATATTGTAAATTATAAGCCATCTGTCAATCCTTACAAAAAAGTGGTTAAAATTGTATTTAGCTCTTTAAACAGTAATATACAACAGCTATATAGAAAGAGAGCAAACATTTGGAAAGATTCAGGCACTCCACTCTATTTAGAATAGTTTGTTTCTCTTGCCTAAATCCCTCAATTTAGAAACATTGTTTTGAGAAAAGGAAATCGAATGACTGAGAGCTATAAATGTGCTCATAAGAAGCACCTTAGGCCTATGGTCTCGAGGCTGAGAACTTCATTCAAGAGTGATACAATTAATTGTATTTGAAATGCATATTGCTAAGAACAGTACATATACACACACATGTGCACACACAATTCATTTAATATTTCCCCTCTAAAGAATCTACCTGTGCCTTCTGGGACAGTTTTTGAAAAGTGGATGTTTCATCTACACAGTGTTTTCCCTGTAAATAAAATTAATAAAAATAAAATAACATTGGGCTTGAACTTCAAAGGAGCATGCAAAAGAGAGAGCTATAAAAGCTTTTTAATCTCTTGCTTTGAAGAAATCTCAACCCTGGATTCGGTGAACTCTATTAGTAAAAGATAGGAAGAAATTTTACAGTGTTGTTTTAGGTGCAAATACCCACATCAACAAGCAAATGAGTACAGCTATTGCTAATCAGAGTATTTTTAATTTGTTGTTATCCCATCTAAAAAGACTCCATCTTCCTATTTGGGATAGGCAAGATTACATGCAACTTGAGAAGCCAATTGCACACTATAAATAATAGTTTATCAAAATCTGAAAGTGGTTTATATAAACATCTTGAAAAATCAGATAGCTAATGTATTGATAAAAAAAATGTTAATGGCTTTTGAACTAAAAAGGCTGAATAAAAACAATAATATATTTTAAAAAGAAAGAAAATATTTTCCTAAATCCCCTTCTTCAAACTCGGCCCTTCTTCCAGCACAATTTTCTTTGACCACCTACACAAAGTATACTCTTTGCCTATATAAATAGTAAACTAACCCTTTAGATTCCAAATTATTAATGACCTTTTCCAGTCATTTTTGGATATTCCAATACGATTAGACTGTTAAATGCTTTAATTATTGATTGAGGATGTGTGGTACAGGTATCAGGGTCTCTAATTGTATCAGTACTATCCAGAGGACACACATCTCAGTACTCTTCCCTGTCTATCACACAGCTACCATACATCAGCATCGATTGTACTAAAGAGCACTGTGATTCACTGTTTCAGATTCATGAGCAGCACTGGATAGTACAGCAAAGTCCACTGATGAGGATCTTCCATAATACCTGCCTTGTCTCCCTGATAAGGCCAAATATTTTGCTAGCACTGTTCATTCCATGGTTCTTGGCAGCCCAATCTACTTACTCCTACCATGGCTAAGGAAGCCAAAGAATGGACACCTGGACTCTGGGAGAGAACTGTTCATTTCCAGCTGAAATGAACATGGGTAGCAGCAGCAGATGACAGTTGAATGCACCTTTACATGCAAAAGGCTAGGTGCAGAGTGCTTAGTGTTTAGCTGGATGCAGATGGTTGTAGTGACTCACCTACAGCAGTTACTTACTAGCACATCACTTTGAAGTGAGTCTTTAACATCCGCATTCCTATTCCTACTTTTCTGCAGCACAGTTAGCAAGTCTGTATGAGTCTTTCAGGTATTTCACTTTCCTCCCATACTGACAAAATTTTAGAACCTCTGAGGCATGTGAGAAGCTTGTTTATTGATGACTTGGTTTCATTTCTATTTCTGGTGCTAGGATAGAGAAAGGCAGGTTGAGAATGGTCCATGTCCACCTCTTTTTTTCTGGATTTGAAAGTGTTATGGGAGTGCTTCTTGTTTCCAATGATTGCATCTTTACAAGACCCCATGGTCTACTTGGACCAGGTAGGCCAGGGTTGTACTAAACAGTTGATAGTACCATAATGATCTCATATATTTGGGGCATAATTCCTCAGTCTTACTCTGTCACCAGATTTTAGTGCTAGAAGCTCCTGGGCTCCTCTGTTGAAATATATTTTTTTATTTTTGCTTCTGAGTTTCTTTTGTTCCTCTGACAGCATTGTTATCCTGATCTTTTGGTAAACTCTCACATAATGGTAGGTTAGAATGTATCTGTTGACTCCTTAATAGCTGTGCCAGTGACCATCCATTTGCCAGGGATGTACTTTGATATGCCAATAGCCCTCTAAAAACAAATCAAACCCATTGTCACATGATTTCTTCAATAGGGTTTTTATGGTCTTAATAGACTATTTCTCCAGGCCATTTGATTGGGAAAAATTAGGACTTAATGTATTGCACTGAAAGTCCCAATCCACAGCAAATTGCTTAAACTCAGAGCCAGAGAGCTGAGGTCCACTCTCAGTAAAAGAATTCCTCTGGAATCCCATGCCTTGCAAACATGGACTTCAGGCTGGCTATCATCCACTTTGCAGTAGTACTGGAAAAAGTACATATTTCTGGATATAGGGAATAATAGTCTGCATAATATGCAAGAACACAGAGGATTTAACTTCATTATTTTTCTCCTCTGTCCCTATGGCTGCTAGGTACCATTTGAACCTTTGTCTAAATACCTTTCAGTTCTCTGCTATATTGCCTGACAATAGAAATGCAGATGGGTTGGAACAACTATTGTCCTTTTTTTTTTAAACAGCAGCTTAGACAGAACACTTACAGAGGTGTTTGTCTTGCCATGTAGCTGCATATTGCTCTTCTTGCTCTCAGCTTCCAAATTCCTCTTCCCTTTGAATCTCAGATTCATTCAAGTTCTTTCTTATTCACTAGTTCTAACATCACCACTGAGTTTAGTAAGAGGAGGGATGAAAAACAGAGGAAACTTTTATTATGGAGCAGCAGACAAACCTCTGTAGCACCTTTGTTCCTGAGTAGCTATTCTTTCACTGAGGGCTCCTACACACATGTGGGGAGCCTGTTTTGATGCATTGGAAATCACAGACAAACTTGCTAATGCAATGTGCAGACAAACTTGCTAACCTAGTATGGCTATAAAATAGGTTCACCAGGGGATGGAGACCAAAGCCCTGAGGTAAATGGGAAAGCAGGTGACCCAGAGGAGGCACAAGAAGAAGGGGAAATAGGGGAGGCCTTCTCATTCTTCCCAAGTAAGTAGTGCAATAGGTTAGTTACCTCTGATATCTGTACATGAATGCATGGAGCCTGGGAAACAAGCATGAAGAACTGGAAGTCCTCACACAGTCACACAACTATGACATGACTAGAATAACAGAAACTTGGTGGAAACTCACATGACTGGAGCCAGTGGCAATGTGAAGGGTGTGCAGGTGCACCCCCTGGGCATGTCCACACATGCAAGCATGTGCGCTTGCAGAAGCAGCTCAAATAGAAGCAGTGCAAATTTGAGTTGGGGCTTTTTGCTTCAGCACACATGCTCAGACATGCACTTTGTTGTGGAGCAAATTGAGGCACTTGGGGCAAAATAACCCTGCCTGGCTCCTCCCAGATCTTCAGCCAGGGGGAGCTAGAGCCTGGGGCCAGCACCTGTGCTGTCCTCAGCAGTATAAAAAGCTGCCCTGGCAAGTAGCTTAGGGCTACTAGTTCTCAGGAACTTCTGGGGCCCAGGCAATTGATACCTGGGGACACTCCCTCTTGTGCCAGCTGGACTGCTGAAGCAGCCCAGAGAGTTCCCTGCACCCTCTACCCACTGCAGCAGTCTGGCAGTGGGGGCTGCTGAGCCATCTGGGCAGCTATCACCCAGAAGATGTTCCAGGTGTGGTGCCCTGCTTTGAACTGTCAAAGCATGCCCTCCTGGCCCCATTTGGCCAGGAGGTCAGCCACAGCCAGATGGGTCCACAGTGCCAGCTCTGAGCAAGCAGCGTCCTGCCACTGGCCACCCTGGCAGGAATTCTGGTGTTCCCTATTGGAAAACTGAAAAATCCTTGATAAAAAAAATCCCAAAGTCACTCTGTAAAATACCCCCAAATCCATGTTCCTCCACAAGTAAAACAAAAGACCACTATAAAGACAGAGAGCAAGACAGAGAGAGTGATCAGTTGGACAATGTTTTATTGATATATCTTAGTGTTAAAGCAAGTCTCTTATCATAATAATAAAGTGAACTCTAAGTACATGTTTCATGAATTCATGTTTTGCTGCACTCCCACAGGGTGATGGCCCTCACACAAAGGGTTTGGACCCCCAGCAAGGGGTTCAGCCCCCACACAAAGCATATGCCCCCCCACCAGGGAATTCAGCCTCCCAACAAGGGATTCAGCCCCCACACAAGGGGTATGCATCCCAACGGGGGGTTCAACCCCCAAACAAGGGGTTTCAGCCCCCACACAAGGGATATGCCCCCCCAACAGGGAGTCTTGCCGCCCAACAGGGGGTTCAACCCCAGAACAAGGGGTACAGTCCCCAAACAGGGGGTTCAGCCTCCCAGCAGGTGTTTCAGCCCCCCACACAAGGGGTATGCCCCAAAAAAGGGGGTTCAACCCCCAAACAAGGGGTTCAGGCCCCCAACAGGGGGTAGGCCCCACAACAGGGTATTCAGCTCTGACACAAAGGGTACAGCCCCTCAACAGGGCCAAATGGCCCCAACAGGGGCTACCACCCCCCTGCAAGGCCCACATGCCCCACCACAGCCCCCTGATAGTTACCCCACC
>NW_005841841.1:6320484-6320805 GCF_000455745.1 Alligator sinensis | reverse complement strand
TGGCTACCCCACCTAGCCTCACCCCCCCAAACTTGCACCCCCAGGCAACCATGGCTACCCTCACAACCTGGGGCACCATCACTTAAAAAAAAACAACCAGAAAAAATAGGAAAAAGCCTCTGTTTACCTTAGAAGCAGGGGTGGAGGTGCTCCAGGGCCTCCTGGCAGCCCCCCCCTTCCCCCCGGGGTAGCTCAGGGCAGCAGGGGCAAAGCAGGGTCCAGTCTGGGGCCACTGGGGCTGTCACACTGCCCAGCACTGTGTGGGCAGGGCCCTAGTCAGCCAGATGCAGCCAGACTGCAGGTAAGTGCAGGTGGGGGGGG
>NW_005841841.1:6309627-6320369 GCF_000455745.1 Alligator sinensis | reverse complement strand
GGCCTGGGCCCTCGGTGGCAGGGGGGACTGGGGGAGTGGGCGGTGCTGTCAGGTGTCCCCCTCCATGGTCCCCTCTCCCTTCCTCCAGCCCCACAACCCCTTACTCACCACACCAGAGCCCTGGTGCTGAAACATGCAGCCTTGCTGGCTGTGTGTTTCAGCACCAGGGTGAGGGCCAACCATAGAGATGCTCTGGCAGCCAGAGCGTCTCCATGGAGGACCCAGCCTCTGGTTGCCTCAGGGCATGGTTAGGGACCCACTTTTTTTAAACATCCATTTTTTTAGACCCCTGAACATCCAGGGGTCTAATTTTCTCCCCACACTACAAGTTTGCAGCGCAGGGAACATTTTTTTGTTCCCACATGTGCCTGTTGCCCTGCCTCAAAGGGGTTTGAGGTGGGGCAAGAGGCATGTGCATGCTCATGTGGATGCACCCCCTGAGAGCACTGGTGCACCCTCCTGCAATCACTGGCCAGAGGTGTACCAGCACTTCCAGAAATGGCCACAGTGATCGGCTGTGCCCCCCACCCCCTCAGTCAGTGAAGTTGGCTGTGGGGGGACCCTCTCCCTGGTTTCTGACTGCCCCCCCTGACTAAGGTGTCACCAGTCACCCATGACTGAAGCACTGTCATGGATGGGTATAAACTGTTCAGGAAGGACAGGCAGGGGAGAAGAGAAGGAAGAGTTGCACTTTAGGTAAAAGAGCTGTATGATTGCTCAGAGTTCCAGTATGAAACTGGAGATTGGCCTGTTGAAAGTTGCTGGATTAGGATCCAAGGAGTGAGCAAGAAGGGTGATATCATGGTGGAGGGTCTCATATAGACCGCCAGACCAGGAGGATGATCTGGAGGAGGCTTTCTTCAAACAGTTAGTGCAGGTTTCCTGATCACAGGCCCTAACTTTATGAGTACTAAACTACAATGGAGTTAATTAGTTTACTATGGCCTAATAGGGGCACACATGTAGACACTGAGACTTTACTGCAGAGCTAATTAGGCAACTCCACATTAAATGTCTCATATAGATGTGCCCATAGTGTCCCAAAGCCAACCAGGTGTAATCAGGTGAGTCTCAGATGGAGCATTCTGTACAGGGATCTGTGAAAGTGCAAGCTGCATGTGCATGTGTGTGCATGCATGCATACATGTATGCATGCATGTGTGTGTTTGTGCACACACACACAGATTTGGTTTCTGCTTGCTGTATGAGGGGTGGGAGTTTGGGGAAGATGCGAGGGTTCGGTGTCAGTCAGAGGGTGACTGTTTCCTGGTAAAAAGTGCTCAGTAGAAGCAGGACCTGAGATGAGCCTGCCACTGACTGGGTGGCATTATAAACTAATTTAGGGCACTTGGAATGGTATGGATGTTGCTTTTATCCATACCCTTAATCTGAGTAAGTAAAGTTGTCTCATTCCACATGGGGTAGTCTTTCCTTGGATAGAAAACTGGGCTTTGTTGAGAAAAATATCGTGGGTAAAGAATCGAAACTGTTAAGAACATAGGACTGGAAGGGGTCCTTTGTGTCACAAAGCCCAGTCTCCTGCTCCTGCAAGCAACCATGTAATACAATCCTTTCCATAAACGTATGCAGCTATGTCAGTTGTTTGTCTCACTACTCTCTTTGCAAGGTTGTTCTAGAATCTCACTCCTTCTTCTACCATTTCCAGTCATTTATGGCCAGTCCATGGCCATTTGTTCTACTGTCTACTTTGTCCGTTAGCTTAAGTAACTGTTCTCCATCCTTGGTGTTTACTGCTTTAATGTTCTCGTATACAGCTATCATATCTTATTTCAGCCTTCATTTCAATTTGCTAAATGTATCAATCCCTTTCAGTCTCTTATAACACAGCTTCTGCATTCCTTGTATCCTAATAGCCTTTTCTTCCTCTATGTTAGTTCGAGCTCACCTTTTTCAAACACATGGGTGTCTAAAACCCTTTCTCTATTATTTGAGATGAGGTCTTACCAAGGTATATATAGCAGTATTAGTATTCAGCCCTCTCTACTGGAAATTCATATGTTGTATCCAAGGTCACATTTACTTTTTTTATGGCTGCACCACTCTGATAGCTTATGGTCATCCTGTGATCATCTAAAATGCCCATGCCTTCCTTCTTGTCTGTCATTTCCAAATGAGATCTCAACTTATAGCAGACATTTTTGTTATTTGGTTGAATGGTTGCCAGAGATATATCTATGCCTCTGTATGCCCTTTTTTGTAATGCCATGAATTATACATAGAAATGAAACATACATGAAAATAAACATTCTAGTACAGTGGATAAAACCATGATGAATAGAGTTCATAGGAAATAAAACTTTAGAAATAGCCCTTGTTTAATTTTATTTCTGCAGCATGTCATTAATTTGAATCACAATAATTGATTTGTTACCTGCATGGCTATAAATGATACAAGATAAAATAGGTGCTTAGAAAAAAATACTCTTCAATATTTTTTATTCAAATATGGCATATCATAGCTTGTCCTCCCAAGGACTGCAACATTAACATGGTGGCAAAGCTTGTATGCTACCAATGACTTGGAGAGTGATGCCACATGGAGTTGTATACTCCTGATATGGTCACCCATGGCAGAAAGGTAAAGAGTGAAGTTTTCGAACCAGCAGCAATCCAAAACAATAAAAATAAAAGTCCTCAACAGCAGAACAGATAGATGAAGAAAGAATATTTTACAATGGTTGCAAAGGTGATAAAAGGCTACAGCGCAATATAAATCTCCAGTCGTCTAGGTTTTACTTGCCATCAGTTTAAGTTTTCCTTCCCATAAAGTATCATGTGGTTGATGATGGTAATGGTAAACCCCCACTTTAAAATAAGGAATGCAGAGGCATTTCCCTATAATAATGGCAACAGGTGAAGGGGGCAGGTGCTAATGATAACCAGAAGCGCCTAGTTGTGGGCCTACACTGAAATAATGATTGTATGGTGTTTTTTTTGTACTTGGAACTGAGAGAGGTGTACAGTTTAGCATCTGCAATCATGACTAAGCAAGACTATTTAGGGTTTACTTGGCTCACCCTGTAGGCAAGGGGGCTAAACAGGATACTTTAAACAGTCTGTTTTGTTTTATCTGACTGGTAAACAGTTCCAGTTGGGATCACTCTATCTGTAGTCTAAATCAAGTAATGAAGTTTGTAACCTGGAATATCCATGCCCTGATGGACAACCCTAATGGTGGCTGACCAGATTGAAGGGCAGCACTTGTGGCCAGAGAACTTGTCTGATTTGATATTGACATCGCTGCACTTAGTGAGACCAGACACACAGGAAAGGGCTAACTCAGAGCATAGTAGTGGACACCTCTTTTTTAGAAAGGAAAAGATAGAAAGACAGACACATCAACCATATTGGCTGTGCTATCAAGACCAGGATTTTTACTTAGTTGTACAGATCAATGAGTCTCTCCTGACCTTTTGTTTTCAACTGAATCAACAGACAACAAGCTACCATCATCAGTGCATATGCTTTGACTCCTGATGCAGAGCTCCTGATGCTTTGACTCCTGATAAAACATATTTTAAACTCAACCAAGTCCTGATAACAGTTTCCAAAGAAGATAAACTAATTCTTCTTGGCGATGATTTCAGTGCTAAGTGGGCAGGGACTCTGAACTATGGAAGATTCAGTTAAAATGTTAAAACGACCAAGTACTTGGAACACATTCTCATCATCATAAACTCCATATTCCACCACAGCAATAAATTGAAAACAACATGAGTACCCCCACTCCAAACACTGGCACCTGATTGAATACTTCATAGGGTGTGCTCCTGACTGTCATAACGTCCATGTTACCAGAGCTATTACCAGCACAGATGACTGCTCACCATCATCTGATATTTTCCATCAGGTTCATTTGTATTGCCCAAAAAGTGATGTAAACAAAAGCAGCAACCAAGAAAGAGGTTCAATATTAAGTGTTTGAAAGACACTACTAAAGTGATTATCTCATCTCCAGCAGTGTCTCTGTAAGAAACTCTCTGACATCCCTGATGATCCTGATACCACTGATCACTGGGAGAGCTTATCAAAGGGCCTTGAAAGATGTTAGACTGATGAAGAACAACAAATCACATGGTCCTGAAGGAATAGCAGCTGAAATTTATAAGCAAGGTGGAAAAAAACTCTCTTGCCACCTGCACATTATTATTATTATTATGAAAATCTGGGAACATGAACAGATTCCCAGTGACTTGGTAGATGCCAGAATTGTTACTGTATTTAAGGGAGATAGATCATGTAGGAACAATTATTGTGGTATTGTACTTCTGTTCATAGGTGGAAAGCGTCTTGCCCACATATTCCTTAATAGACGCATCTTCCTCACTGAGGAGATTCTACTCAAGTGCCAATGTGTTTTCAGACCACTCAAAGATAAAATAAATATTATCTTTGTTATTAAATAGCTTCAGGAGAATGCCACAAGCAACACCAAGACCTTTACATGACATTCATTTACCTGACTAAGGTCTTTGATTCAATCAACTGAGAAACTCTATGGAAGATCCAGATGAAATTTGAATGCCCAGAATGTATTACCTTTATCAGACTTCTTCATAATGACATGACAGCAACTTATCTAAGCAATGGGCCAGAAATGGATCCTTTCACCATTAGAACAGGTATCAAACAAGGGTGTGTGACTGCACTAACACTCTTTTCCATCTATATCACAGCTATTCCACATGTTTGCTGGTAGACTTCCATCTGGAGTCAGTAGTCAGTACTGCATGGACAAGAATCTCCATCATCAACCTGTGACATTCCAAATCCAAGATAACCAACACTTTACTTATCTTCAACCGACTGAAGATAGTGTCTGTGATTACTCTGTTGAAAAGCTCTAAGTTAGCTTTGATTGTGGCTCTGTAGCATATGAAATGCTTGGATTCACCAGCAACTTTACCAACCCACCCTAAACCAACCAGCCGCTCCTCCACATATTACAATTAGAGGGCGACACTTGGATAATAATGTTGAGCATTTTCCCTACCAGTGTAGCCACTTTTACCAAAAAGTAAACAGACAAGTGATATTCAACACTGGATAAAATCTGATAGTGCTTTCTTTGGGAATCTCCAAAATTGTGTCTTCAATGACCAGTAACACCAGGACCCAAAACAAACTTCTCATCTACCAGAGTATTGCCACCTCTATCCTGTTGTATGGATGTGAAACGTATTTGACATACTGACAACATCTGAAAGCTTTGGAATATTATCATTAGTGATGTCTTTGGAAGGACAGAAGAAAAAAATGCCAGAATTCTGCCTCAAGCAAACACCACAGCTTTGAAGTCATGTTTATATGGCATAAGCTCCATTGGACAGGACATGCCATAAGGATAGTTGACAAGTGGCTCCCAAAAAGGTTCCTATACTCCCAAGTCAGAGGTCAGAGCTCTAGAAGTGGGCAAAAGAAGAAATTCAAAGACACCTTGAAGGCCAATCTAAAGAACTGTGATAGTGACACCAAAACCAGGAAGACTCAATCACTGAACTGTTTCCAACAGTACTGCGATGTGCAATAAGCCATCAATCATTCTGAGCAAACTCACTTCACTGTGGTGACATACAGACAAGAGGCACAAAGCTGTGACTCAGCATCACTAGGATCTAGTCTTTTTTCCTGGAATCATTTGTTATATCAGCAGTTGAACATCTGCATCTCAGGCTGGGACCTTCCGTCATCAATGGATTCACTGATGAAATCTCTCCTTACTAGACAAATAAGGAGTATTGAGGGAGTGCTGTTGAGAAAGGTGTTCTTAGCCTGATGACTTGAAAAAATTCACAGATTATTATTATTGTTCATATAGTAAATAATTCTGAGAGAGCAGCTTCAGAGAAATGAGAGGGTTAGCACTGGCAATAGCCAGGAATGGAAGGAGTAATAAAACTTCCCAACACAGCTCTTCCATTCTCCTTTACCTTAACCATTCATATTATTTCTCATCCTGCCTTCTCCTGAGGAAAGACAGACAAATGGCCACACATGCTTGAAATGATACAACTTGTTAGACTCTGACTCTATGCAGTGCCCAACGACTAGGAAGATGATGATCTAATCTCTCATGGGTCCTGTTACTCATTAGCCAGAGCAGACAGACAGCAAACGCTACTTGCACACATTGCTCACAACAGATTTATTTAGAATGGAGACAGCTTCAGGTGAGCTCCCCCACAGACACCCAGTCTATGAACATGGGGAGCAGCAGTAAACAATAGTTTTTTCCACATTTATTCCCTATGGTTTATACTCATTAACATTCACTCCTCCTTTTGTTCCACTCATTTCTCCTACTCTCTCAAGCTCCACCTCTGTTTACTGTTTGCTTCATTAGCATGGAATTGCCTATGTATTTTACTAATTTACATGTCTTTTTTTGCTATGAGCGCATGTCTAAGACCTTGACTTCTATTCTTCAGTCAATGGATGGACTTTGACCAAAACCTGGAAGCTTCTGGAGGCTTCTTCACCAATCACCATTCACCTTTTTGTATATGTTCATCTCGGATTCTGTTACCAATTACGTGTTGTTTTTCGCATTCCAGTCTATTTTTCCATCTCAATTTGTACCATCTTCCACATTCCTAAAACTTTACCTCATTCATAGCACACAGACTCACACAGACTCGCTTGCTGCTATTTCAGAAAGATGGTTAACACAGTTAAGATGGTTACTTAGCATAAGCAAATGGCTGGCATAGCTATCATTCTGCCTTGTGGTTAGCAGCTCTGCTAGGCCACAGGTTAAAGCCCTGTATGCAGCTGCAAATCCAGTGCTCCCAAAGATCCAAATACTGTCACCCTAACACAACTAATTTCTCTTGGACTTTAATGAACCTTAAAAAGAAAATAATATATTAGTTCACTTTGCCAACAAGCCCCACTTCAGAGCTACATTTGTGTCACTATTGAATCTGTCACCAGGATACTGATAGGCAAGCTATTGACACCGTATGCTACAAATAGGTTGGTAGCAAGAGGAGAATCAGGGAAAGTGTGGGTCCCTTACTGAATGGGGGAGGCAACCTTGTGACAGAGGATGCAGAAAAGGCTTAAGTGCTCGATGCCTTTTTTGCCTCTGTCTTCACGGGTAAGGTCAGCTCTCAAACTACTGCACCAGGGCAGCACATTTTGGGGAGGAGGTGAGCAACAGTGGCAAAAGAACAGATTAAGGACTATTTAGAAAAGCTGGATAGATACAGCCAGAAATGGGGCCAAATGGGATGGAATGCACCTGAGGGTACTGAGGAAGTTGGCTGGGATGCACCTGAGGCCAGATGGGACGCACCCGAGGCTGCCAAAGGACTTTGTTGATGAGACTGCAGAACCTTGGGCCATCATCTTTGAAAATTCATAGTGATCAGAGAAGGTCCTAGATGATTGGAAAAGGGCAAACATAGTGCCCATGTTTAAGAAAAAGAGAAAGGAGGATCCTGGTAACTAAAGACCTTTTAGCCTTACCTCAGTCCTTGCAACAGTCATGGAGTAGATCCTCAAAGAACCCATTTCTAAGCATTTGGAGGAGAAGAAGATTAGGAACAGTCAGCATGGATTCACCAAAGGTAAATCATGCCTGACTAACCTGATTGCCTTTTATGACAAGGTGACTGGCTCTGTGGATGTGGGAACACTAGTGGATATGATGTACCTTCATTTTAGCAAGGCTTTTGATATGGTCTCCCACAACTTTGTCACATGCAAGGTAAGAAAGTATGGGCTGGATGAATAGACTGTAAGGTGAATAGGAAACTGACTGAAGCACTGGATTCAGAGAATAGTAATCAATAGTTGGATGTCTAGTTGGCAGCTGGTATCAACTGGAGTGCTCCAGGGTTTGGTCCTAGGGCTGGTTTTGTTCAATGTCTTCATCAATGACCTGGAAGATAGCATACAGTGTACCCATAGCAAGTCTGCAGATGACAAGCTGGGGGGAGTAGTAGATATGCTGAAGGGTAGGGCTAGATTCAGAGTGTCCCAGACAAATTAAAGGATTGGGTCAAAAGGAATTTGCACCTCCCTGAGCACCTCTATAAATGCCCCTGGATAGGAATGGGCCAAAAGAAATCTCATGAGTTTCAAGATGGTCAAGTGCAAAGTCCTGCACTTAGGATAAAATAATGCCCTGCATTGCTATAGGCTTAGGAACAACTTTACAAGTAGCAGCTTTGTAGAAAAGGACCTGGGGGTTAGAGTGGACAATAAGCTGAATATGAGCCAACAGTGTGCCCTTGTTGCCAAGGCTAATGGTATACTGAGCTGCATCAGTAGGAGTGCTGCCAGCAGGTCAAGGGAAGTGATAATTCCCTTCTATTTACCACTGGTGAGACCACATATGGAGTAGTGTGTTCAGTTTTGGGGCTCCCACAACAGAAAGGATGTGGACAAATTGGAGAGAGTCTAGCAGAGGGCAATTAAAATGTTGAAGGGGCATGACTTATGACGAGTGGCTGAGGGAACTGGGCTTAATTAGTCTAGAGGGGAGGAGATTGGGAGGGGATTTAATAGCAGCCTTCAACTACCTGAAAGGGGCATTGAAAGAGGATGGAGTTAGATTGTTCTCAGTGGTGGCAGATGACAGGACAAGGAGCAATGGTCTCAAGTTGCAGCAAGGAAAATTTAGGTTAGATATTAAGAAGGATGTTCTCACTAGGAGGGGAGTAAAAGACTCGAACAGGTTACCCAGAGAAGTTGTGGACTCTCCATCCTTGGAGGTTCTTAAGGTCCAGTTAGACAAAGCCTTAGCTGGGATGATCTTGGGGATGGTACTGCTTTGAGCAGGAGGTTGGACTAGAGTTTATCTCCTAGAAAATTATCAAGGGTGCTCACCAGGATCTGTGGGAACATCTGTTCACCAGAGTGCCCCAGGGGATGACAAGGTCAAACGTTCATAAACTCCTTCAGGGCCATTTCAGGCTGGACATAAGGAAGAACTTATTTACAGTCCAAGCCTCCAAGGTCTGGAATAGACTGCCACCAGAGGTGGTTCAAGCACTTACTTTGAACACCTTCAAGATAAATTTGGATATTTATCTTGCTGGGATCCTATGACCCCTGATGACTTCCTGCCCCTGAGACATGGTGCTGGACTCAATGATCTTCCAAGGTCCCTTCCAGCCCTAATGTCTATGAATTCTATGAAACAGATGACCTCCTGAGGTCCCTTCCAACCCTAATTCTCTATGATTCGTTTCAGGAAGGCAAGATGCCAACTGGCCCATTAAGATCCATCTGCCTAGTGCCTATCTATCTACTCTTTTACCCTCAAGTCTTTTTCTCTTGTAAATGGTTGTCTTAGTTTTTGTTTTCAAACTTTAGTAATGGTTGCAACTTATATTATAGTTAGTACCTTTTCCAAATATTAGTTGCTCTCTACTTAATTTTATCCTGATGTTATCAAGCTGTGGCATCTTCTGTCCAGGAGTGCAAATACTATGGAACCATCAGTTGTTGCTCTGCAGTTAAGGATGAAGTAGAAATTCAATCTCATGATGTACAAAAATTACAGTGTGTGTGTTCCTTTGTGTACAAAATGAATTTTCAGATAATTTAATATGTAAAACTGTTAATTAGTTTAGAAGCTAATAATTAAAATGGTCCTTTAAGAAATTTAACACCTGGTCTTGATTTTGTTGATTATGATAATAGTAATATTAAGTCCTCAAACTTGTCTTATAGTTAAAACTCATTAAAATCACATAAGCTATATCTGGGGAACTTTTTAAAAGAGTAATGCTAATTTTTCAGCTAATTTTTCCTGATTATATATATCTCCTAAAGAAGAGGTGGAAGAATAACATTCAACTACAGACAGCTATATGAAAAACTGCTATCTTTCAAAAGTACTGCCACTTATCATTGTCTGCAAAGGGTCTAAGACCTAGTTAATATCATTGTCATTTGAGAAAGGCATATACCCTCTACAGTTGTCCACAGGACTCAGTGCTCTTTTCCATCTCATGAATGCTTATGAGACCACCATCTGGGATCAGTTCCCTCCTCTTCCCTGAGTTATTCTAAGCAGATATTGAGAGTAATGGGAGATGATTTCCTGGCTTGAAAAATAATATCTTTACTGAAAGAAGGCTGTAACCTCATTCCCACTGACAACAATGGTAGAGTATTTCTTTAAATAATTCTTTGGTTTCTCTGAAGGTTTTTTTTTCCCCACCAGTTTCTTTTTAGAGATATAAACTTTCAGTTGTGAAAATTACTAGCAAAAATAATGATTCCATTTTTTTTTCTCAAAAGTGACTTTTTACATTAGATCCACTCACAAAAAGGGCAGGAAATGGGAGTCACTAGTATACAGGAGAGTGGATAGGCCAGAAGGATATGGAGGCAAGAAAGAAGGGAAATCTGAGGTTCACATAAACAGGAAACTGTAGGGAGCTACAGGAGTCATGGGAAAGTAGAGGGAAGATGTTTTGCATTGCTCTGCTGCAGCAAGACAGCTACAAACACTCTGTGAACTGGGCAGTGTTCTCTGGCTGCCAGTTACTGTTTCAGAGTGGTATAACAAAGCCAGAAAGTGCTATTATATCTGTCTGGAAAAGACAAGATTTGAAAAAAAGTAAATGTTTTAAAGATGTAAAGGTAGATACCTCCTACTCTCAAGAACATGACATTTAACTAAAGATCACAGAACCTACTATATTTACTCAGATCCAAGATGAGTTTTTTTCCTCTATTTAACATGTGGGGGGGGGGGGGGG
>NW_005841841.1:6293226-6309596 GCF_000455745.1 Alligator sinensis | reverse complement strand
TTTAACGTGGGGGGGGGGGGGAGGCATACCCCCTCATCTTGGATTCAAGTACAGCTGGGTGGGATGGGGTCACAGGGAGTTGATGGCTGCTGTGGCTTAGACTCTGACCCAGGCTTAGAGTCAAAATTGTTGTTGTTGCCCACTCTCACTCCCTCCCCACTGCCACCTCCTTCCCTTGTAGACTCTACCCCACTCCAGCCTGTCCCCCACATCAGCCACCTGAAACCTATGCCCCCTGTAGCCTCTGCTCCCACCTCATGCTACCACTTTACCCTCCAGCTCTGGCCACAGAGCACATGGTCACTCCAACCTTTACTTGGCCACAAGGCATTTCTATCACTGGCTTCAGCCAGGTCCAGTGCTGCTGCTGCTGCAATCACTGCTGCCTGGATAGGCAGGTGCTGGAGTGACCACATGCTCCACATGCCAGACGAAAGTAGGAGTTGCAGCCAGAGAGTAGGCAACAACAGGAGAACAAAAAGGGGAGGGGAAGAAGGGAGGTGGGGAGGCCAGAGGTGGCAGCAAAAGTCAGGCAGAATGGGGGACAAAGTGGTGCTGGGGGGTAGACAGGATGGGGGAGCAAGTGGGAGGTCATATGCCAGGGGATGCAGGCACCACAGAGGAGAGGACAAGGTGGGAGAGTGGGGAAGTGGTAGGGGCTCAGTCACTGGGGCACACAGGCACCAGATGTGGGGCAGGTAGCAGTGGCAGCAAATGGCAGAGTTTAGGTCACTTGAATCCCCTACCACCTGCCCACTATATCTCCTTGCCCCAGTGCACCAATGGGGCTATGAATTTAAGATGCCCTTCCAATCATTAAATTCTATGTAATTTTCCATGTAACAAATTTATAATTTTTCCATGTGTAGAATTTTAGGATTGGAGGGCTGTCTTAAATTCAAAGTAATATTGGATTCAGGTAAATACAGTATAATAGACTCATTCCCAGGTTTTAAGTTGCAACATAGCACTATTATCGTTCCAGCTGCTTGACTATTGTAAAAGGTAGCCAAGGTATAAAACAGATCTTAGTCAGATTTTCCAAGGTAGTTATTGGTTCTATAAGCATCTTTGATGGAGTCAATCATCCTAGTCACTGGGGACCACCAAGAAAATATTGATACTTAGATAATAAGATTATCAGCATTATCTGTCATTTCCATGATGTCATTACCTATTTATTATTTTCTTGCAGTGCCTGCGGTCCTATGTGCATTACATTTGTAATTATAAGGCCCCTGCAGATGTTATATGTATCACGCAATTAACATGTTATCATGCAATTAACCACACACTAAATGGCAACATGCAAGATATTTATGACACAATAAAACATATTATGCTTAATTTTAAGCACATAGTATGTAGGCATCCAGAAGCTGTACATGCCACCCCTATGCATGTGATGTTAGGGACTAGGTCACAGGCATTCTGGCCTAATGGTTTTGCTACTGAGGGAAGGCAGGGGTCAGGGATTGGGTCAGAGTTTGGGCACTAAATTACCAGGTTTGGGAGGAAAGGGGCAGAGTCCAAAACACAGCCCTAGGCCAGGGTCTGGGAATCAGATGCCAAGTTACCAGGTCCAAGGGATAATTCATGGGTCGAAGTCTGAGAACAGAGCCAAACCAAGGTCAGGAACCAGGAAAGCCAAAGATCACAGGATCCAGGTGATTTGCCAAAACAGACTGGGGTCAGAACTGTTGACTAGCTTGGAAGTCTGCTGCCCTAAATAGTGATAAATAGGCAGGTAGTGCTCCCAGGAGCCAATCAGGAAACCAGCCAGTTAATTTGCTGGTGAAGATCTTGTCAGCAGGGACTCAAGGCAAGTATGGCTCCCTAGGCAATTAACCAAGGCTCGGTTCCTTGACTGAAGGCCCTAACACATGCACACTTTGAACATGGCAGCCTGCAGGGAACAGGCATGTACAAAGTGCAGGAATTGTGATTTTTGGAATTCGGCATAAAATACCTCTGATCCTAATTGTGCAGTCATGGTAATGTCTGCCAGGGGCCTAATTTAAGTCATTTTCTCAGGCAAGCAGTTTAAGTGCAGATCAAATTATGTGCTTAACTTCCAAATCCCAAAGCAACTGTGTATTTTCCCATCTGAATGACAACATAGGGAAGTAACACAACATCTACTTTTTTGCCAAAGATCAGAAGTGCAGCACTGCTTTCCAGCCTTTTTTTTTTTTTTACGAACATGCATTTTGTTGCACAAGACAATACTGATGAGAACATGTTTCTGATGGGCTGATTACACTCGACAAATGGATGACCCGTATTAAAGCAACAGATCTTTTTTTTCCAGTCCAGTGACTGACAAAAACCCCCAAACAAACAAAGGCAAAGGAAAGTTTTTTAAAACAGTCTCAAAGTAGTTCTAGCAATACAACATTGACAGGGACCAATGGGAAACAAAATCTGCCGATCAAATTAATTGGGTTTAACTGTAAATGATGAATTGGAACTGTATGAAAATAACCATCAGTGTGACTTAAAAATAAAATGTCAACTATATTTACAACAGGAGTCAAATCTAATACATCAATGTTATGTCTGTCCATTCTGTGGTTAGAAGTCAGAAAATGGACTCTATAATTACAAATATATTCATAAACTATAAGCCTGTATGTCTTATCTTGAAGAAATTTACCTTTTTCACCATTTTTTAATTAAATACTCCCATACTTGTGTGTATCAAAATTTGGATTACAGCCTCTGCAACCTATCATATGTACATGACAGATTTCTATCAATCATGAAATAATGTTGAAAATGTTATGTCAATCAAAGAATTATCTTTTTTTTCCCTTATCCCCTGGTAAATTTTTAGTTACCATGGTATTAGAGCCACTTCAGCACACTATTGTATATTCTAAATTTATTCAAAGCATTGGAATACCATAAATGTCATGGTGATTTTAATTCCATTTCCAAATGGCAACTGTCAAGTTTTTAGATAGCAAAATATTGTACAAATTTTATGTTGCCATTCACACTCATAAATTCTCAAAAGGCATCTAATTATTGTATATTCTCTCCTTAATAAAGATTGATAAATTGAGGGATGAATTATTTTTCTGTTCTTTTTTTCTCCTGCCAAAACTGCCCTTTTATAGCAGATAAAGAGTTGTACTAAAATGACTCTTTTGTCTCATCATTCCATGTACAAATCCATAGATTCTGCTACCTCAATGCCTCTTTCAGGTTGGTACAGGTATTACAATTAGTTTTTCTGAGTTTTCAGCACAAAAGTTACTTTATGCATAACCAATATTTCAACAAAGTTTCATTTCTAAGTTCTGAAGTTTCATCAGCATTCTGTGGCTTATGACAATACAGAAAGAAGACTCTTCAGAGCATGGTATAATTTAATTAAAACTAGTGCAATCACATAGCAGAACTGCAGGTATTTATTTACTTAGTAAAGCTTAGGGAGTCTCAGTTTGTATAAAGTTAATACTTCTTCGACTGTGTTTTTTCCAAGAATCTGTATATTCCATTGTGAATGAAACTTTCCAAATGGTTGAAGGAGCACTGATCTGTCATATGCAGGAATATTTATGAACAAGAATTCTGTTTCTTCTTGGGAAAATGGGAATAAGCATTCATGATTCTATTGCAAAACTAATTTGTTCAGTTTCACTAAATGAAACTGTTTCTTCATAACTGTTATGAAGCCATTAACAACTCAAGGTTGGAGAACATTTTTGTCTTTATTACTGTTACATTTCTTTGCATGGTGTCCTTGATAGCATATTTAGGTGATGGTTGCTATGTATCTATTGTGTTTTGCTCCCTGAGATACGATCAAAGGACTCATGTACATATACCCAAAGCCAGTAATATTCAGATATATATTCTGTCAGGACAGACCTTTATATAAAGCAACAACATTTTAAATAGTCAAGCGGATTTGGTAAGAAATGTTGTTTTTAAGATGAATATATCTTTAAATGTATATGGCAACTACTGAACATCTTGTAGAGGTGTGCAAAGCGGACAGTATTTCATTTGGATTTGGCCAGATTCTGGGGACAGTGATTTGATTCACTGATTCAGATCACTGTTCTGTTTTGATTCAGCAGAATCTGAATCTGAACATTTGTTTCTGATTGAGAGAATCGGTGATTCAGCCATGGACACAGCTTT
The DNA here is from genome assembly GCF_000455745.1 of Alligator sinensis. Taxonomy (NCBI): domain Eukaryota; kingdom Metazoa; phylum Chordata; order Crocodylia; family Alligatoridae; genus Alligator; species Alligator sinensis. The sequence goes on along the minus strand of NW_005841841.1, from coordinate 6,305,441 downwards.
ATATGTTTTTTCTACATACCTTGAATTACCAGGTACAGCTAGTGAATGCTGAGATGGTGGGGCAGATGGAGAGTCCCACAGGAGCACAGGGAGGATGCCCGCATACTCAGCAGCAGACCCGGAAGTGCCCCACCATCTCAGCATTCACAAAGCCATACCTGGTACCTTGAGGTATGTAGAAAAAACATATAAAGCTGTGTCTATGGCTGAATCATCGAATCTCTCTGAATCTCTCCAGATTGAATCAGAAGCATCTGATTCAATTCGAGAGATTAATAGGTCTCCCAATTTGATTTGGATTTGGAGATTTGGCCGCCAAATCAGTCTGAATCTCCTCCAAATCGAATCAGTGACCAAAGCTTCACACAGCCCTAACATCTTGGCAATGGACAAAATGGAAGTATTGGCAAAGGGGAAAGTAAGGCCAAAGCATCACTATTAAATATACTTTCTTTTGGTGCTATAGCAGGACTAATGGATGTAGAAGTGGTACTTGAATTATGAGTTGCAGTTGCTGATTTCTGAACTATGGTATTCAGATATTCAGAGAGGAATCAAAGCAGTAGTGATGGTCCATGCTTTAGGAAAATGGCCCTGGCCTATGCTCTATGTTGTCATTAGCACTACCACAAAAATCAGCTGCTACACTATATAGTATAGTCCTGTTGCTACACTACACAGCATACACTTTATAGTAAGGTCACAGAATTGGCAAATATCAAAAGCATGCCATAAAAGTAATTGCTACTCTAGGACACCCATTTCCATTTTGGTTTCTCCATATGCTCTGAAAAAATTTAAGTTTGCTTCACTCACGGTGTAATAATCACATCTAAATTTGCTTGTAGCTCACCAATCAGTTTCTGATACTTGAAAGAGACAGGAGGCAAAATAGCTGTAGGACCAGAAGTAATTAGAGTAACCAGGAAAGCTGAGTCTGTGTTATATTCCATGGGGCAGATAAGCTCATGTAATTGGAAAAAAGAAGTCATAGATCTTCAAACAAGGCAATAATTCTTTCCTTACTATACTTCACGGAATATACCCTTAATTTATTGTCAGGGAATATCAGGCAGAAACATCAAAGTATCTTCAGCCAAAGGACAAGTTTTTAGAACTCAGTATAAGTGGATGCATCTACACAAGACACTGTCACCGTAGCAATGCACAAATGTAGGCACAAATCACGATGCCACAGCTATGTCACTATAGCAACGTGCTCCCCTGCTATAGCGTGTCGCTATGATGATGTAGCAGCTAAAAATAATGGTGAACCACTAGCACAGCACGGTAACAACAACGCCGTAAGGGCAAATGTAGACACACCCAGGGACTGTGGTTTTTTAATAGCTAACTTAAATAGCTAACTTAAAATAAGGTATGTGGAGAAGAGCCCAGATGAGACTAGGAGTGTTTGGGAGGGAGTAGAAGAGTGCCAAAGCAGGTACAAAAATACGAAAGTAGAAAAATATGGTCTGCCCTATATCACTACTTTAACATATTTAAATAGGTTTAAGAGCAAGTTTGTCAGATGCATTTCTAGGACCATGATACATGAATGAATCATCATTAGCCTCAATCCAATTTTAGACACTTGGGTGGGAGCTACAGAAGAGACTTTAAAGGCCAAGTCTTGTGACTGACTCAGATTTTGCATGTTCCCTAATTCCCTTACTCCTAAATCAGTGAGAACAGGCCAAAGTAAAGACTGAGTTAGGCTCTGAGCTTGTGATTCAGTGGGTACAACTACATGTGCCTTTGAATGTGCATCAATAAAATATACAGTTTATTGCTTGGGAGTTTACTGCTCCCAGGCTGCTCCCCCCAGCTCAATGTGCTGCAGAGGGGCTGGCTGGGGTACGGGGATGTTTCAGCCTGGAGCTAGCTGGCAGGCAGCCCCTGCACTGAAACACCCTCATGTGCCAGCCAGTTGGGGCAGCATCTACACATGTGCTGCTGCAGTGTTTTTCACTTTGCAGCAGGATAGTACTGCTGTAGTAAATAAAAGTACCATCTTGCTGCAGAGTAACTTAGTTTACTCCAACCTAATAGAGGTGCACATGTAGACTCTGAGACATTTACTGTGCAGCTTAGTCAACTCTGCAGTAATCGTCTCATGTAGACAGGCCCAGAGTATACTTTTAGCAGCAGTGAATTCCTTCAACTCTCTTTTAAGTACATGGAAGTGGATAGTTGACAACAGGATAAGACCCTTCCAAATGATTTGAGATTCTGGACATAGAATATTTCTAGGACACGTGTTTGTGTTATCTACAGCACTTTAATCTATCTACCAGAGTCAGTCATTTCTTGTCAAACCATTTTAACTGGATCCAGCTTACAAAGAATTACATTAGTATTGCATTCCATTAGCATTATATTACATTCCATTAACGTAAAAGCTCAAAAATACACTGCCACCATCTGAGTTATGGTGCTACTCTATAACACTCTAGATTCAAGCCACTTGAGATTTTTAAGTACATAAACAGTCTTGCTAGTCCTGCAATTTTAATTCAGTCTACCTTGGATTTTTTTTAATACACTATTTATATTTTGTTTATATTTTCATTTCAAACAAAAAAGCCCCAAATAAAACCTGAACAAATTCAATGCTAAACATTGTAGGAGATGGAAAACAGATGAGGAGGAGTAGCTGGTGACGAAGAGAAAGGAACTGAGAGGGAAGAAGCTGTGATTTGCCATCTAGGAACATTTCTTGCAGGTTTGGGGAAAAAAAGATTGGCTTTCAAACACTGCTGCCAGGGGAGTTCATGTATTAGCAAGGGGTAGGAGTGAGGAACTCTGTGGACCACCCATTGCAAGAGACACCAGGAAGCATTGGGAGGCTGCTAGTTGCCAAAGATTTGCCACCCTTATACACAATAACTGCTGGGACATGAGGCATGGACCTAGCTCCTCTGCCTCCTTCAAATACCATCAAGTATTCCTGCACTTGTGCTCCATCATGGAAGACTCTGTGGAGTTACTTTACCTTACCAAATGAGGGAGGATGGCTTTGTGGGCAGACAGCATTACCCTAGTGATGCATAGGAGCTTCAGTTTTCCCTTGACAGAAACACCACTCTAAAATTCCTGTCTTCTCCCCACACTAATATCAGGGGCTGTAAAAAAGTATGTTTTGATACCCCTACAAGCAACCCCACTAGCAGATGATCAGACATACAATGTATAAGGACTATCCAAAATGCTTGTCAATTAAAATCCCAGCCAAGCATCTACAAACTGAAAATGCCAGGATCCAACCCCTCCCCACCCCTTGCAACATATTGTTCCCTCTCATCTAACATTAAAGAACATTAGCTCAGCTACCCTATATGGAACTTTCTTATATATGGTCAATCATATTGTATCTCTTGGGACCTTGCTATACATTACACTATGAGCTGCTCTAGCACTGATCATTATTATTGCTGGCTTGACTTTGGAGCAGTGGCACTTCAGGCCAGCAGGGACCTGGAGGACTAAAAGGTAAGAATTCCCCCACCCCATTCTGGGCTTTCCTATTGTTACCGGGGCTTACCCCTCTGGCCCCTCCCCTCCTACCCCCCACTTACTAGTAGCTGGCCATGCTGTCTGTCCCAGGGTAGCAGGCAGGGAAGGGTTAACCTCCTTGACCATTTGCCACCACTGCTGCCAAGTTGCTACTCTTCTCCAGGTTGAACAGTGCTCAGAGAGTAGCAGTGGTGGTGGCCAGACAGGCAAGTTAACGTCCCTGCATGCTCCCTGGGACAGAAAGCACGGGCAGACAAAAGTAACCAGGAAGAGGCAGTGAGTGGGGATCTGGGGACCTGGGGGAGAGAGGCAGGCCTAATATGGGCTAGCAAGGGGGAGGCAGGCGTGGTGTTTACAGTAAGGTATAGCCTAGAGTGTCTACATCTTAATGTAACACAAGCTGGGTACCACAAATCAGAGATAATTCTGCCCTGGAATGGCTAACTTTGAACTGTCTAATGAGTGCTTAAAACAAGTTTCAGATGTTAATGTGTGGACAATTCAGGTGTTAAGAGCTCCAAGAGCTGCCCCAAATTACTGTGTAACAAGACCCTTGGCCTAACTTACAACTGAAAAAAAATCAGCCCTTCATTCCATACACTGGAGTCCCAAAGCTTGTGGACATACTTCATCTGGCCATAGAACATCACATGAAAACTTGTAGCAAAACAGTCATGAATCAAAGTTGCAGACTGAACATTTTGAGGTGGAGAGCAGATTTTAAAAGATATCAAAAAGGCAATAGAATTTAAAAACCATGCTGAAATTTGTCTACTCAATTTTTGGTGGAATGTTCAAAAAATGTGAAATGCTTTTGCAAAGTATTTTTCTTTCACTGAAACATAAATTTGTATTTTGATCAAAGATAGATGAACATTTAAGTCAATGGCCTTTTACCCTCTGTTAGTTTGTACCTTTTGAAAAATACTCTTACCAGCAATATTTTGCATTGCTAGCATTGTCTAGCATCTCGTCTCCAGCAATGGATGTAATGATCAATAAGCAATGACAGGATGATCCATGTGTTGAACCTTTCTATAAAACTCTCTTCAGAAATTTCCCCTATGCTACCATAGTGGCATGCACTTTTACTCCTGAACATTCACCCATACAAAAGACACAATTTCAAAATGACACTTTTTTCTGGTTTCTTAAGTAGGTACTAGTACCTGCAGTTTGCTTAACCATTTACAATCTGACGAAACCCAGTGGGTGTGCATTATACTTTCATCATTTCTTATAAACACTGTAACTCCATCTTGTTTATTCAGAAATTTTTAGCTACATGAAATTTGAAACCAAACCTATTCCAGTGACAAATAGCCAGCCAGCAATCTGAGGTAGTCCCAAATAGGAAACAAACAGGAGCTGACAGAGTGAATCACACACACTAAATTTATCCAGAAATAGTCTTCTATCCCATTTTCAATTGAAAATCTTAAAACCACACTTTTGGGGTATGATATACCAGAATTTTAGATGCAATTTACTATTACTGCTACTGTTTAATTCTCATAGATGCTGAAAAGCTCTAGTTCTCACTGATTTCAATGGGCAAAAGGCGCCTCTGAGAAACAGGCCCTATTTTAGCAACACAGCTGTAATAGGTGTTAATCTGAAACTCATAACTTCCTGACTTCTGTTTTCTTTTTGACACAAGCCACTGCCATCCCTCTAATGCAGTGATTTCCAACCTTTTTAAGTACGAGATAACTTTTTGAATTAAAGGGCAACCCAGGATCTACTGTGCACCCCCCACCCCTACCCAGCAGGTCAGTTTTTGGGGGCGGAAAGGGACAGGGAGGGGGAAAATCGGGGCCGCTGTAGTGAGGAAGGGAATGAAGCAGAGGCAGGGGCGAGTGGGGCCCTGGCTGGACTGGGTGTTGGGAGGATTGCAGCCCAAGTGGCTCGTCCAGGCACACAGGGAGGTTCCAGCCCCTGCATGCACCTGGGTGGAGGCCCAAGGGGCATGTGCTCCCCGAATCTCTGTGGGGTGGAGGTGGCTGCCATTGTGCACTGGACTCTGTGCCCCTAGCTCCACCGCAGCTGCTCTGGGAGCAGTGCAACACCACATGCATCCTGCCACTGGGCAGACAACTCAGCCCAAAGGTGGGACGCATGTGGCATTGTGCTGCTCCTGGAGCAGATGCAGCTCTGTATCTCAGCCTGGGGGAGCTGAGAGCTCAGCTCCCCCACACTGAGATTGACTGTCAGAGGCTTCACGATCATCCAGTCCATCGTGATCGGCTGGTTGGTGACTACTGCTCTAATGACAAACTATAAGTTACATACATTTTTGTCAAACCAAAACTTAGTGTCTACTAGGGGTGCACTGCTAGAGATTTTTGGAGCTGATACCGAGAGTCGATATTTAAGGAGGCATATCGGCCGATACTGATCTGATTTCCAATACAGCTGCCTCCAGCTGGTAAGTCTGTTGTGGGAGGACAGATCAATGCCCCCACGGGGCAGGCACTGCCCAGGCAGGGCATTGAGGAGAAGGCCGGAGCCATGGCTTATAGGGGAAGGGGTGGCTCCTGCCACTGCTCACACCCCAGGAAGGCATGGGTGGAGGGGGAGTGTGCCCCTTGAACTGCATGGGGCAGAACAGGCTGCAGCCGGGGCTGTGCAGGGCTCTTCTAGGTAGGGCCTGACCTCAGAGTGGGCTCCGGCAACATTGGGAGAAGGCTGCATCCACCCCAAATTTCACGACTGCTCTGCTCCCAACACCACTGCCACCAGTTGCCTGGCACAGTCACGGCTCTTCCTGGCCTGCAGGTGGGGGCCATGACTGTGGCGGGTGGTGCTGGTGCTGGGAGTGGAGTGGAGTGGTGGAGAAATTTGAGGCATATGCAGCCTCCTCCCAGTACCATCAGTACCCGCTCTGAGCCCAGGCCTGCTGAGAAGAGTCCCTTAGAGCCCTGGCTGCTGCCCACCACAGATTTGGGGCTATACACCCCTCTCCCATGCCTTCCTGGGGTACAAGCAGTGGTGGGTGCAAGCAGTGGTGGGAGCTACCTCCACCCCCCCCCTCCCCGACAAGGCACAGCTCTGGCTCCCTGTCCTGCCTAGGCAGCATCTGTCCCTGCCCTCACCGCAGGGGGCATTATTCTGCCCCCACCACAGCCCTTCTCTCCCCATTCCCTTTCCACCACACCAGGCTTACCAGCTTGAGACAGCTTTCCATGCTGCCAAGCTGTTCTCCTCACTGCCTGAGTGCTGCACTGCAGCTGGTAAGACAGCTCCACACTTTAGGATTTGAAGCTGCAAACAGCAGGCTACTTGTGTAGATTCACTGGTACTCCTAGATCTGACATTTATTCATTTTATTGCAATTCTGCAATTATGCACTCAGCAATTGCTCACACTCAACCTTGAAAGTATGTGTAAGGGAGAGAATAAATGTAGGCTTGGAAACCAAGGTTATCCTTTATACCATTTATAAAATAGACTATGGAATTGCTCATCTATTTGGACAGCCAAGAGAGCTTAACATCTTATTCAAAGGATCCCATTCCTAAAATTTAGCTTTCACTTCCCAGGTAGATTCATACTTCTACATCAGACAGGCTCCTGAGCTGGACATAGTCTCTCTTCTTATTGAGCTAATGAGCACCACGGCCACAGGAGATATAGTGCATTTGGGAAACCCACAGAGAACCCACAGACAGTGCACTTGGGGTTCCCCAAGAGGACTTTGTCTCCAAACATTTAACTACAATTTTGAACTTACAACTACAGTAAACTTCCCACATTTAAAGTTTCAGTTTCTGTTTGGATTTTTCAAAAACTTGTTGGTGTTTTCTGAAAAGGACAGCCATATATTGTGGGAATTTTTTTTGTTTGTTTGTTCAAGACCCTATTTTCTGTCAATGGAAAATTTTTGATTGGCCCTAGCAAAAAAGATGAGAGAAGCATGTTTTTAACTTAGTCCATTATAGTTTTCTTCTACCTGTCTTTTCTTAGTTTTTTTTTGCTTAATAGTTGCTGGCTTTCAAACTAAACTGGTTTTAAACCTACAACGTTACTGATTTGTTGAAGGTCAATTGCATTGCTACTCAATTTATTTTAAAGCAAATATTTTTCCAGAGAGTTTTATCACGAATTCCTGAGTTGATTTTGCTTTCCTTACTCTTGGTTTCATGCCATGCTCCCTTTTATTCCTTGTGATCCCACATTTTGCATGTGTTTTTTATTTATTATCATTATTATTCACAGTGCATGATATGTATAAACTAAGCTGCCATAAAAAAGTTTCAGGTATGAAGTAAGAGGGTAATCCCTTATTTATATTGGTGAAGCACAAGTAAACCAGGGTTGTCTACACAACACAATGCATAAGTCCACTAGCTCATTTAGAGCTTGGGCAGGTATAGAACAGTTAGTATGGCACTCTGCCCAGGCTAATTCACCCTACTTCTCAGATCTAATCGAGCTACAGTACTTTCAGTACCCAAGTAAGTTTATATAGAGCTAACTTGGGTATCCATTCCAACTGTATTGTGCAGTATACAAGTAACCTTAGTAACTCAGCTGAACTCAGCATGTCTACTCATACAATAGTTATTCCTATGCATGAATATACACAAAAAATGAAAATCTGGGTCAGGTTGATTGTAAGAAAAACTTTAGGTACCACACTGGAAAGTTTCCTTCCTCTGTTTTCCCCTCTATCATCTTTCCTCTTTCAAACAACAGCTCTGAGATTTTTTTGATAAAACCCTCATTCAGCCTATCAGCATGGGCTGTATACCTATCTTTTTTCTGTCTTTTGACCTGCTCACCTTCCTTTTTCACAACCTGCCCTCTAACTTGGCTCTTTCTTCCTTGCCTGTCAGTATCCCATTGTTTCCAGCTACAGAGTATTTTCTTCCTCCCTTACTCCCATCTGGACTTCCCAAGCATACTGCTGGCTGCCAATGTCTGAACTTCCTCTTTTGGAACTTGTGGATATTCTACCATCTGACTTCCGCAATCTTCAATCTCTAGCATGTGCAAGCAAATCATTTTCAAAGAATTTAACATTGTCACATTGGGTCTTTCTTTTTTCTGGTATAATTAAAAAAATAAATAAATAAAGCCAGAGAGAAATTCCTGCTAGTGCTTACTGCCTGTTCCAACCCATGGGGTATTAGAACTTTTCAATGAAAGGAATGGATTTATTTTTGCTTTGGGGTTTGCTTGTTTTCAGGATGGGGGTGTTTTGGTTTGTTTGTTTTTTTAAACATGGGCAACATGCCATTTCCTCCAAGCTTTGAAATTGCAGACTCCCAATCAGAACCGTTTCATCATGTGTGGTTAAAATTTGGCAAAGTTGTAAGCAACTGAAAACAAGGTCTTATGAGGGAAGCATTAAACAACCTTAAATACAAATAGCACTACCAAAACTTTCTATAATACCATGCATATCACATGCACCTTTCCCCAAAAATCAGCCCTCCTAAACTGGCATGCGTTCAACAGGGAATATGTTTTCTTTTCTAGAACAAAAGCAGGGTGGAATAAAGCAAACAGATACAGTAACTCATGGCTAGGGAAGATAGCTGGGGCTGCAAACAGCAGGGGCAGAGTCTACTGTTAACCCTCTCACAGCTCCTGGTAAGACAGAAGCTTTTAGCTCAAGAGCGACTGAGCTGGCTGAGGATGTGAGCTGTGCATTAGGTCTGTGTGAAGCTTTGGTAGGCCTACTGTGCATTCAGTCTGTAGTATCTTCATGAAGCTTGTGGTATAGAAACAACAGTTTATTATTATTTACAGGAACTTATATAAAGAACTATTTACAGTAAAAAAGTAATAGTCTCGCTATGCTTTTGAAATGGTCGGGGCCCAGCCTTGTTGCTGTCCTACCACATCAGGAAGTTCCTGCTCATCCAGACTGTCCCCTGGGATGTCACACTTCTTGGACACTCTGTGCTTCCAGAAGGAGTTACTGTGTGTCATGCAGTTGACCATAACTCTGGAAAAATCTTTTTTTCCTACATTTTGTCTATAAAATATCATGTCTATGTATTGTATCATAAAATAAATCAAATTATTTTTGTAAAATGTCATCCATACAATAACTACTAAATATACTCAATTAGAACACATAAATAAGTAGCTAAAATGAATAAGAAGAAGGACCATCTACATCTACCTAAGACTACCTTTGAAGCACTAAGTCTATCTCAACATGCAGCTGGTCCAATAAATGATATCCTCCACAAACATATTTGCCTCTCTAAAGCTGAATAAACACTCAATTGGCCTTCTAGGATAAATACCTCTATTTAAATGAAGTAATTTTTCTTATCTCAGGCAAGGTTAAAATTGAGCTGGGCCATTGTCTCCTGTATACTGGACCATATCTGCCAAAATACAAGGCATATCCACCTGATTAAGATAGATCAGAGCTGTCTAAAAGGCTGTATGTGGACCTCAGGGAGCCAGCATGAGGCTTGTGGGCCCCAGTGGCTGCCGGGGGGAAGTGGCAGAGGCTGCTTGCCACTGATGTAGTGGCCAGGGGAGATCCCAGGTGTTTGCATGCTGATGGTGTAGCCAGTGCAAAGTGAAGTGGGGGACTGTGTACTGCTGGCATATCCCAACTAAACAAAATGCCAGCTTCCATGCAGCAATGTGCGATAGGGGGCTGTGTGCTGGCTGCATGCTGGTGTCAGATGTGGCCCCTGGCTGCAAACTAATTGGTCAGCCCTGAGGTAGATGGGTCATCAAGGGAAAAGCGTGTGTCTTCTCTAAGTGTATCATGGGAAATATAGTCCTCCGAGGACTTTTAAAACATTTTCCAAAAATTATTCTGGTCAGGAAATAAGTTAACATGGATTCCTTGTCACAAAAAAGCTTTTGTTTTTAAGGGTGAGTTAAAAAAAAATTGCAAACTACTATTTTTTCTCATCCGCAGAAGCCAGTTCCAATTGACCTTGGGAATCCCAGGAGTAAAAGGAAAGCAGCCAAAGAGGACATTTTAAATTGGGTATGATATACAAAATTGTTCAGGCAACAAAACCAAATTATTTTCAAAGCTGTAAATGAAGCACATAATAGAAATAATAAAAGTGAGAGAATCTGTTGTGTACCTATATTAGTGTCCTCATTTATGCATATGGCCTGTAAGATTGTTGGAAAATCCATAAAGAATTTTTCTGCTCTCTATTGCTCTTTGACATTCTACTATTTACTTGTTTAACATATATATCTTCTTTCCAATTTGTATTTCCATTTCCTCTGGGTAACAATGGTCTAATACAGTTGACTTCCCCTGTTCTTTACTGATGTACTTTGGAGCTAAAATGGAAATTAGCAAGAGGTGGAGGATCATTTTTTAAATTAGGTTGAGGACAAACTGTTGTTATTTAACGTATACAAGATTTTTTTTTTCTCAATACCCTTTAAAATTCTCAAATTGTATAATTCATAAATACTAGCTCCCCTTTAAAGTTCACCTTTGACCTATTCAACATAGTAAGAAACAAAAACATAATATGCTCTTGACCTTCATTTTTTTTAATGCTTACAGCAAAAAGTATTACAGAAACATACTAAAGATTCTGTAGTTAGGATTATGTTGTGTTCTGAAGCTCTGATTTAAAGAAAGGCTTAAATCTCTTTACAAACATGAAATATTATGTCTAATAACCAGATTATACAGTTTGGAATAGAAGAACAAATTTCAAAGCCTCCTCCTTTAATAATTCTAGCACCTTGAAATAACTCTGTTTTTAATTTGTTTCCTGGAACAGTACACGCTTCAAATCAAATATGAAGCTTGAGGCAGCGTAAATAACATCAACTCATTAAAAAGGGGAAAAAAGAAGTCTTCAAGAGAATTATAATGCTTTTTCATTGCCACTTTTTAGGGTATTGCTTTCAAAGCTGAGAACATCTGCAGTGAAGGAGAACAAGGCATGATTGCACATGGAAAAGGCATCCAGGTAAGGAAGCTGAGAAATGTTTTGTTGATTCAAGGATAAAGTAATTGTTTTTTTTCTAACTCAATATATCAAAGAGGTTCCATGTGTGATCTGTGCCCCATTTTGGCAGGCACTGTACAAACAATAAGAATCAGATCTTGACTTGAAGAATGTATCATTTAAATAAATAAAAGATGGGAGGGAAAAAGAGAAGTGAAGCAACTTGCCTGAGGTCACACAACTGGTCAGTTGTAGAATTAAAAATAGAAGACAGCTCCCCATTGCCCTATACTCTTAGCCATGCTGAGTAGGGCTGTGAGAAACAGCACCATTTTGTTTTGACTTCTGTTTCACCATTTCGAAGGGAGAGTGTTTCATTTAGTTTCATTTCAAAGCACTGTTTCATTTAGTTTCATCAAAATTGTTTTGCTGTTTTGACGTGTTTCAACATTTCTCCCATAGGCTATAATGGGGAATCACAAAAATGCCTATAACTTTGTCATTTTATTCCTGATTTGAATGAAAACAGCAGGGAGGTAGCCCCTGGTGAGGCCACAAAGCCTCTCAAGCTTCAAGGAGATAGGTGCAGGGGTTTCTGGGAAATTGCACCTCAAACTGTTCAGAGCAAAACTCATGTTAATTGTAAGTGTTAAGGTACAGGGGGGTGAAAACATCAGGCTTAGTAGACCCTGCTGAGGCCACAAAGCCTGACAAGTTTCAAGGAGATAGGTGCAGGGTTTCTGGGAAACTGCACCTCAAGGTGCTGGCAAGCAAAACTCCTGACGTGTGTGT